>NC_056730.1:250878986-251086810 GCF_019279795.1 Protopterus annectens | reverse complement strand
GAAAATCACATAGAAAAGAACCCACACAGTGAGGGTAGCATACCCTAGGTCCTACTGTAAATCAGTTACAATTGGCATGCCCCAGGGCTTGGTCATAGGGCCCCTCATGTTCGGTATATGCTTCTCTGAGGTACAGGCTAGCACAGGAGGACTTACCCTGAAAAGGTTTGCAGATGACTGCAAACTACAGGCCATGATTGATTCCTCAGCTGATACAGACACCCTCCATAAGGGTGTCACTGGGATGGATACCTGGTGTCAATAACATGGCCTCAAGCTTCATGCCACAAGGTGCATAGACATCCCCTTTGGATTACACCAATCACCCGCAGACTATCACATAGGTGGTAGTCCCCGACATACATAAGACGTAATAAGGGATCTTAGAACCCAAGAAGATAGCATTCACTCCTTTGATAACCATATTGCCAAGGTGGTGTGGATATCCTTCTACGTGGCCCCCCTAATCTCTAATGGATTTGTAGCCAGAAAAAAGGCAGCCATTGTGCCTCTCTACTCATGACTTATGAAACACATTAAAGGGTACAACACCCCATTTGGGATGTACCTTACGAGACAACAGCAATGGCTTGAAATACTACAACATTACCACACCAAGAGGAATACTAACCTCTGAAGGATGATGTATGCAGCCCAACTATAGAAACCCCAACTGTACTCATTTGCATACCGCATACTCAGAGGTGATCTCTGCTGAACATACAAGGCCCATGTCCAAAGCAGTATTGATAGATATGCTCCACATAAGCAAAGGCCCCGAGAGCCACATGCTCTGGGATATGTACCTAAATGCAATGATGACTAGGACATGCTGGAGGGATACATTCCTGACCCGGACACTCACCATGCTTTGGAACTTGATTCCTATGTACATCAGGCAGGGACTCTCACTAGCACTCTTCAAGAGATACCTCGATGGGTGGATGGGATACAGACATGTACACCAGGGATCACTGCAGTGGCTCTGCTGTACAGAGCTGCAGGAAACTAATGTCTCTGCTGTTCACAGGCACAGGACACTAACTTAGGGAGGTGCCACAAATCAAAACACTGTAGCTAGGCTTACGAATGGCCTTGGCCAGACAACATAGTACCTAACTATGAACCTATGAAGCTATTACATGTCCTTTGTGCATGGATAATTGACTAGCTCTTCCATTTAAATTAGCTATCATGCTGATATACTGTCTGGTGACTACAAGTCATATGTATCCTGTTATTGTGTATTGTACATGCCAATAGACATACTTGAGGTTTGCATAACATAACAGTAATGCTATGTAAAATGTTAGACATATCTACCTACAATACTGTACATTTCACATTTTTGCCACAATATCCCACAAGGCAAATCATAATTACACAGCAGGACCACCTTAGACATGTTATTCTCAGTTATACGCCCATACATATGCCTACTGTTACAGTATATCAACATATACTATCCCCTGTTATGGCACGTACTTGTTGGACCAACCCTGCCACTGACAGCAGCTGGAGTGGAATTGTTGTGTTCAAAGTCCTTATATAGCATCCCTTGTGGTGTATGATGTGTTTACCTTGTGGTCTACAGCCAGTACACACAATTTCTACGAGCGTTACTATGCTCAACAATACATTACTACATAATACCTTTTCCCACTATATGCATTGCGTACACTTTAATTATTTCAGAACAGGTACTACATACACTGACATACTGAGTGTTATTAGTAACCCAAATTGACGGTAATATAAATCCTATTTGTTTTGTGTTGCAATCCTCGTTGTAACATTTTTCTGGTATGTACATATGGTTTGAATGTATGACAAGCCATCCTTTTATACTTAGATATCAGTAACATGTGGTATCGTGCCACCAATTGGTGTTCCAGCATAGATGATTACATGCACATCAGCTGTGCAGCTACTCCATTAGCCAATGACATTGCAACAGTGGGATATAATTGAATACTCCACTTGGGCGTTGTCCCTTTGCCCTACCTTTGAGGAAGACGGCCTGGATGTGTTGTCTGTGATGAATTGCAGCAGCTATATGGAGACACACAGAGATATATTAACTTTATGGCCCCCGTGGATTGTGTGTAATGGCTAAAGGATGTAGTTCTACATGTGAGTCTAGCTGTTATATCAGCCGTCTGATACGGGATTATTGCAACCAAACCCTGTAACATTGGCATCTGTTCCATTGTACAACAGCAACGATTTCACATAGGGCCATTATAGTGTGTCTCTGACAAGGTATGCTAAGGCTTCTGCAGATTTCATAGAGTGAGTGGATGTTTGTGATGTTTTTACAGTCTGTATTGCAATTGTTTCGGGTGTCGGGGAGATGTAGGTGGGTGTACATAGCAGATGCAGGTGTGTAGGAACTGCATTTATACATATTCGATATGTGTGTGAGGGCTCCTTCCCTATTTGATGACCTATCCTTTAGTGGACTAATACTATGGTAATTGCAGGCTGATTCATTAAGCCATTGTTAATTGGTTCCTGTATAGCATGCAGGTGATGTTGGTCTTTCAATCCCTTCGGAAATACATCGGTCTGTAATGAAATGTTGCTACATGAAAGCTGTCTCGTGTATTTCTGTCACAGATATTTGCACTCATTGGAGTTGGGTTGGTGACTGAACCTCTTTGGCTTGAGTTGCCACCTTTTCAAATGGCCATAGTGGGACATTTGCAGGACACACATTGGATTTTAGAGGCCGACATATACCCACGGTCAGTACAAAGTATAGAACTTTACAAAAATGCCTATATAAAAGCTTATATTCTTGTAGTGGTTTACTTGCTTATCCTGTTTCTTGTTACATGTAGGTATTTTAGATACAGATGACTATTTTATGCAACAATTACATTAAATATGGAACATGCCAAATGTCTCGAGATTGTAGGACATTAGTATTTGTACTCATTTTGGTCAGGACACTACCACACATAGAGGGACTGCCCCTCGCAAGGAGGGACAGGTGGTAACCCTATCATTGGCTCATGTCCATAGCACGTATTTCTAATAGTGTATAGGCATATATACTCTCCATATCCTTTGTTCATAACATTCGGTCGTGGAGGAATGTGTGATTTCTATGGTCAATGTTATGCACATATTTGAAGACTTCAACCGCTTTATACAGCATACCATGGATTCAGGAACGCACACACTTCCAATGACCACATTACTGTTCCCAGACTCCCAAACCCGATAATACCGAACACTCAAACTCGCGACAGTCAAACTCCCGGAACTAACACAAACACACAACACACACGCGCACACACAGACACACTGCTACCCATCATATCCAAACAAACCATCCTACACTACGTATGGCCAGGTGGCCATGCTCCCATACACCCCCCATGTTGGTGGCTGCACCCCACACCACACCTACTTTAATAATCTGCCTCCGAGATAGCACAAACAGACACAGGAAGCAAACCAACACACACACACATTGCAGTCCCCCAGAAATACACACCACACTCAGAGCGCACACTTACACACACTACAGCAATCAGAAACACACTTACACACAGTACCTACCTGAACCGCAGCACCAGATGCACTAACTAAATGTCCCTTAACATTGTGATAATAGTACTCACGGTTCTGCTGTTCAGGTACTGTGGTCTTTCGGTCTTTAAGCCTCATGATTATGTGTGTCAGTATGTAAAGCATTCGGTATTTGGTAGTATCCTATTTATATGTACCTCCATGGTTGTGTAGATATTGTTAACCTATCTATATATTTGCATATATATGTATATCCATATATGTCGACATATATCTCTCTATTACCCTTTCTCTCTATATATCATATATATATATATATATATATATATATATATATATATATATATATATATATATATATATATATATATATATAAATATATATATGTATATATATAGAGAGAGAGAGAATACACCTTTCATTGGGTACAAAGCAGTGTATACTATTTCCTGAACTCTGACCTTTTGTGTTTTAACCTGTCACAATAGACACCTGCCGTTGGTACATCTCAGGTAGCTTAGTGGTAGGCTATTGCGAAGATTGTGTACATGGTTGCATGTTCTACTCCTGGCAGTGGTCGTTTTACCTCTCAGAGCAGCCACTATTAGTACAAGGGTAAATAATGCACATTTCAGCGGTTGTGGGCAGCTTTGTCCGTGATCTGCATGATATTCAGCAAAGGTTAGACCTGTGTTGTGCATATCCATGTAGTCATGTTAAAACGCCGCTTACCGGCACTTACTGGTGCAAAAACCTGCTAACATGTGCTTAAACATGCTCTAATGTCCTGCATCCAACATCCATTATTCGGGACATCAGAATTATGTAACAGCCCTTGCAGGTCGTGGAATCGGGACCATGAATGACACAGTCAGTGGCTTTACCACTGAGGCATCTGGGATATGTACAAGTGTTATGGTGTTTAGTGTGTAGAGTGTTCTACGGCTGTTCCTCCATACTGCAAACAAATGTGTAACTCATTTGGTGTACATATGGATGATACCTGTTATTGGTATGTCCAAGTGAGACTTAGTGGATATGCTCCAGCTATGGGAATCCTTGTCACAGTGAGCCACACACTGTAATGAGCTACACCTTGCCACAATCATAAATGGAGAATGCTGGGGTGGCAGATACCTGTCATGGGTACTCCCCATGCTTTGGAACTACATCCCTGATTAATTTATATGGAGCCCCTCATTAACACACCAGGGAATCTTTGCAGAGTGGGTGGGGAACAGTGGTTAGACCCCAGGGATCCCACAATTGGCTCTGCTCTACAAAGGGGCAGCTAGTTAATCAATGGGGTGGTGACAGCAGACACATTTTGGCTAGGTTTATGAATGGCCTCTGACATTTAGGCATGTACCTACCAATGTACCTAGGAACCTATACATACAGTATAAACACATGCTGTTAGCTTAATTTACTGTCCAGGTATTGACCTACCTTGTGCCAATAGCAGTTGTGTGTGCAATAGTTGAGGGCTGCCTATGTAGGATGCACACAGTAGACAACCTATAACTGACAATTTACATGTGGTCGTGTGTGTGTGCCATCCATGTTTACTGCGTGTGCAGGTGGAGAAGTGTGTCAGTCCATAGGGGCCTACACTGTCAGTGTATGTGCTAGACATTCCCTCTTTGCCAAGGCATGGGCATACTGGGCACTCCCCTGTCTGCCTACTGGGGCTGGCACAGGTTGTTCGTGGTCTGAATCCCTCTGTGTCTGTGGTGCCCTTGGTGATTGCGGTGGGCTGTAAGGGCCTTCATCATTATGTCCCTGCTGCAGCTGTTTCTGCAGGATCATATTATGTAGCATGGCAAATACTATAAAGATGTGGGCACACATGCCTGGAGTGTACTGCAAGGCTCCACCAGATAGGTCCAAGCAATTGAACCATGATTTCAGCATCCTAAGCACATGCTCTATGATGATTCTGGTTTGTGCGTGTGCCTCATTATGGCGTTCTTGCATGGGTGTTTGTGTATTTCTGATGGGAGTCATCATCCACAGCTCCAATGCATAGCCAGCATCCCCCCACAAGGTGGCCATATGGGATGTCCCCCCTGACAAATACCTGGTACAGCTGTGAGGCATGCCAGATGTGGGAGTTGTGGCAGCTTCCAGGGCTGCCAGCACACACATCCATGATAATGCCCTGGGCATTGCACATGACCTGGCAGCTGATGGAGTGGTATCCCTTGCAGTTTATGTAGCGCCTACCATGCTCACCGGGTGGTGACTTGATGTGTATGTGCATGCAGTCTATTGCACCCAGTACCTCCGGGTAGTCTACCACATGTTGAAAGAGGCGCATATTGCTGGCCAACTTCTCCTGAGTTCGGGGGAAGTATATATGCTCATTGGCATGTGGTAACATGGCATCCAGGAACTGGTGGAGTACCCTGGATGCCGATGCCTGTGAGATCCCCATGATATCTCCAGTTGGCCTTTGAAAGGTACCTTTGGCTAGTATTCTCAAGCTTACACATACCTTCGTGTCCACGGAGATGGGTTCCCCTCTGTTATTTCTGGCTCTGAGGCATAGCGGGCACAGTTCAACAATTTGCTGTATGATGTCCCTGTCCACACTGTAACGCTCTACTATCTCCAGATCATCTAGCCCCTGGTAGGTTACCCTTGTTCTGAACACTCTTCTCCTTCTCCGATTCCTGAGGTGGTTGTTAGCATCATCCTCCACACCACCTTCAGTCTCCAACGCATGCTGATGAATCAAAGCTATGGCAGCTCCCAACATGTACATTTTAAAAGTTCCCCATCTGTTTACACTGATGGTGCAGTGTTTGGGAATACACAAGTGTGTGTGAGGTGCCTTCACACTTTATACTATTGTGCTTTGGAAGCTGTTTATGTCATAGGGTGTGTATGTACAATCCGAGCTGCAGGGTGTCTTACTTATGGGTTTTACCGCAGGTATTTCTATTGTGGGGCCTTTGGTGTTGAATTACACTTGGCTGCCGTGGATCACCTCTTGCCCTTGCCTTCATATTTCAAACCAATTCTCCTCCCATTGTCAGGCATGCATCCAGCAGCCCGATTTCTTGTTTTGTACTTTCCCAACCCAGGATTATGTTGCAAAATGTTTTCTACAGCCAGTCTACTGCAGGTTTGCTTTGCTCTGCTGTGACAGTTCTCTTTTCTTTGCAATCCAGTACCTCTCCTTTCCTGTTCTGCAGGTTGCTGCTAGCAGCCTTGTTAGCTACCATCAATGGCCCACTATGAGTTAATAGATGTTAATTACTCAGTTTTACTCCAATTACCCTGCTGCAGCATTTGGCACACCCCTATCCAGATGTCATGTATACCTCCAGGCCACTCCTCATTGTTATACTGATACGCCGTGTGGTACAGCCTTACGCCGGCAAGGCGTTTACGATTCAGTATTACTTGCCTCATCTGCATGGCATTGACTACTAATTCATAGTTACCGCACCGAACACTGTCACAGACCCTTAGCAAACTTTGCACCTCGGTTGTGGTGTAGCATGCATACCATTGACTATTATGGCGAAATCATGATTTGTGTTACATTGCAGTTTTATGACATCTATATATATTTTCCTTGTGTTCCCATTTGCGCACACATTCACTGCTGTTGTACTTTGCGTTAGTGTGCCCATGACATTAAATGTTATTTTTTATGTGTTGCACATGTTTTTTTTATGCCATTGGCTGTATATTTAGCCATTGGCATACGTTAACTTTGTAATACGTAAGTTTGGTCTGCTTTCATGGCTCCAATGTTCTGTTTAAAAAAATGTAAACCATTTTTTTGGTTTACATTTCTGTATGCTTACGCTATACCTGCCCCACTTCATGAATCGACATGTACCTTCATTTGCATGCTGCACTACTGCGCATGGGGTGATTAGCATACATGCACCAAGAGCTGCGCAGCTCTGGCATACGCTGGTAGTGCATGTGGAATCGGATCGTACCTGAGTCACTCGGCGGCCATATTTGGCGTTAGAACCCCTACGCTACGCCTGTGCCTGGAGCAAGCTTCATGAATCCTGGGGTAGGTATTTTAAATTAAAAGCGATACACCCAAATGTATATTTATATATATATATATATATATATATATATATATATATATATATATATATAGAGAGAGAGAGAGAGAGAGGGAGAGAATGAATTACATTAGCTGCAAGCAACCTTTAGGCTGGGAAGGGAATGATATGGAAGGGTGATATAAAATAGGGGAATAAAAAGGGTGTAGCTCAGTTTTCAGGAGGAGACAGACAAGCACTCATAGATGTGCATAACTTAGGATGGTAGACTCAGAAAGATTGAGAGACACAGAAGTTAAAAGCTAAAATTATGGAGGTATTTAGAGGTGGACAATAAGAAATGATTTGAGGTTGAACAAATACAAAGTGCACTCCAATATTTTTATTGGATGAGATATTATCAGCACAAAGACTGCTGCACTTGCCCAGAGTGATGGCACTTTGATCTCTTACCAGCAAATGGGCAAAGTGGCTGGTGGTATTAGCTATTCCCTCTTCTAGTTCTATGTTGGTCAAGGCCAGCTACATTAATGAATGAGTAATCCACTTAATAAGTGATTCTTTCAGCTATGTACCTGTTTACTCTTCTCCAACAATAAATTCAGCTGCTGTCTAGGCTATCAAGGGTAATGTGGCTGGACTGACTGCCAGTAAAATGTCAAGATCGCTCCCCTAACTGCTGAGATACTCCAAATACCATATACCTTCCCAGTTGCAGTGTTTGCAGTGCCTGCTGACATTTTCAACCTTCTATTCCTTCATTAAGGAGATGTAATAATATGAATCCATCATAGTAATGGAATGTCTTTATACGACACAGGTTAGCATTTGTTAGTGCAACTGCCATTGGCTAGCTGGTGGTCCTTCCTGCCTCTTGCAGTAGCCAACATGGTTCAGGTTATATTCTGTTCATGCTGACTAAGATAACTGTGACAGATGAAAGTTAAGATGTCAGCACTGCTGTCTGACCTATCAGCACCCACTCACGTTTACTTATATCTTTAGTTTTTTGACTGAGGTAGTACCTTGATCACAAAAGACAATTTGCAGGTACAGCCCCACTGAAGAAATTCACAAAAAAAATAAAATAAAACAGAACCAATCTACAAACATAGCATAATCACAGAAGTTATGAATAATTGAAACAATGAGCTATTATTGCCAGATGAGAAAAGGAAATTTGCATTAATTTTAACAGTAAATATGGGAAGTAAACAGCAGATGAGAACAGAACAGAGGAGGAAGTAGAAGAAGAAGTTATATAAGTGAAGGAGTTAGGTGTTGTGTTACTTACCTACTGCATGACCTTAAGAGTGTCAGTTAATCAGACATTGCTCCCAGGTCACCCCCAATGGGCCTACCTGTTTAACAAATGGGTATTATTCAATGTGTCCAGTGAGAAAGCATTTGCAGTCAGATTTTTGATGGAAGTGTCATTTGAACTGTTGCCTGAAAGGGAGGAAAGAAATAATTTCTTTTAGATTAGTTGGGAGAGATTGCAAGTGTTTTGGTGCAAGAATAGAGATGCAGTGGTTGGTACAGTACAATTTTATTTCAGGTTTGGGGGGGGGTCAGGCTCAATTTGAAGAGGTTGTAGTGGATGCAGGGAGGTGTTTTTATTATGGAGTTTGACAATTAGAAGCAGGAAGGCACCTGGTTGAAGTAGCTTGAAAAGAAGGGGCCCATAAAGTGCCTTAACTCTGTAGGTGACTTTGAGTCATCTGGCTTTGGAGAGATTGGTGCAGTAGGATTCCTGAGGAGGTAGTTTGGAAGGAAGTTTTAGATTTTATGTTCAACTGACTGTAGAATAGATTAGTTTTTTTTTTATTATTATTATTTGAAGTTGTGCTATGATGAGGAGGCTGTATTCTACTTGAGCAAATTGCTGTTTTAACTTGTCTAAAAAAGAGAGGCATTTTCCAGGGCCAAAATGAAAGTGAGTTGATCTTTTTTCCTAGTATTTTCAGTGTGGTTATGGAATGTAATTGACTGGTCCAGCCACAAACCTAGCTGTTTAAAGGATGTGGCTGTTAATTTTGGGGTATGTCTGAGATCTGTATGTTTGACATTTTTAGATTTTTATTTTTAAATTCTGTGAGGTTACGAATAATAATAGGGGCAGCTTATAGTTAGCAAAGAATTAAAAAAGTGGAGGTCAGATTGAAGCTTGATTTGAATCGTTAAATAGTTCAATGCAAGGGATTACATCAAAGGAAAAACATGCCATCAGGGAAAAAAGTGATAGGAAGTTTAGGTGGTCAAAGTGTACTTTGTTAGCATAAAGACTAAAAACTATTTTGTTTTTAAAGATGGAGTATGGAGCAGTGGGACACCTCTTTGGTAAGGGGTGCTGGAGGTGATACAAATGAGATGATTTTTCCTCTGAATTTGTTAACAGATCATGGAGCGAGGTGACAGTGTTGCAGCTAACTCTTTGATTTCTTGGAGGGACTGAAGGAGGCGGTGGAGGTCAATAAAATCAAAAGCTTTAATAGCACCAATAAAGAATGCTTCTGAAGGATTTCCTTTCTCCATGTCAAGAAGGATCTCATCTGTAAGTCATCAAAGTCCTGCCAGACAATATAATTTTTAAGGGGGCGGGGATTATTTTGCCTAACTTCTATCTTCTATGCAAATTAATCTTCATGGTAGGAGATCATCATACTGTTGCTTGCACTTATCCATAAACTGCCAGTGAAGGAGCAAGGCATAATCCTGTGCCACTTTATATACCAAGTAGGTAGCCTCTCATTGACAGTAACCATTGTTGTCTGAATATCCTTTCATGTGGAGTGAAATGGTATCTTATGAATCATGCATAAAATGCGATTTCTGAATCATGAGTAGTCTGGTTTGTCCTTGCACATAAGTATAACCTGGATATATGAAGGAGACCTGCATGAGCCCCACTTCTCAGCTTAGTCATGTAAGGCAAATCTAACCCTAACACTGAGCAAGTCCTTGCCCCTATGCAGAATCTTACACATTGTATTAATAAAAACACTTTCCCTAACAGTATGACTACCAAGACAAAACTTAATCTTAAGTTTTGTAGTTGGGGTGTATGACATAAAGTATTTTTAATTGGAATTGAATTTTTAGATATTTAATTATTCAATATCATGAGTTTTCAGTGTTTTGGGCATTCGGTGTTCTTGTTTATATATTTTGAGGTTTACTAGTTTGACCTTTGTTTATTTCATGACATAAATATAATCATATCTAAGTATGGGAGTAGTGCATCTGTTCGAACAGACAGTGTGTCGTCCCTTGGCTGGCCAACACAGACAGATGGTCGACAGCTGTGCAATATCAACAATCATCGGGTAAGGGAATATTCCCTTCCCACAGGAATTATGCAATCTCAGAGTTAATATACCTAATAATCGGTGGTGTGTGGGCTTGCCCCTCCCTGCATAAACATTTGTCATTGGTTTAGTCTGCTCTGTGGTAATCTCCAGAGCATGTGCAGTACATGTCAACACTAGTGACAATTCCCAGAGAAGGTGCAGTACATGTCAACACTGGTGATTTTAACATGATAATGCTGATCTACTGGGTATCAGCACATATGTGTGTTTGTGTGTGTGTGTGTGTGTGTGTGTGTGTGTGTGTGTGTGTGTGTGTGTGTGTGTGTGTGTGTGTGTGTGTGTTTGTTTTCATAGTTTATATTTTGTGACACTCTCTCTTTCTGTATATATATATATATATATATATATATATATATATATATATATATATATATATATATATATATATTAGAATGCATCAGTTCATAGGATCATACGAGTTTACTAGGCTATCGACCCAGAGTCATTTCAAGCCTAGTAGTTTCCTCCCAATATACTAGACTTGAAATGACCCTGGGTTGGTAGTCTAGTAAACTCCTATGATAGTAGTTTCCTCCCAATATAGGCGGAAGCTGCGGTGGTGCAGCGGTAGCATTGTCGCCTCACAGCAAGAGGTTCTCCCATTTGATTCTCAGCTGGAGTGCCTTCTGTGTGGAGTCTGCATGTCCTCCCTGGGGTCGAGTGGCGATCGAAAGACATGCGTAAATGGGTGTGCTTTCGTGGAAATTTGGACGTCGAGCTGGCACTTCAGCACCGTAAAAATCTACTGCCAATCATTAGCGGACCAGAGTGCCCATGTGGCATCCCCTAACCGGGAAAAGCCGAAAGAAGAAGAAGTTTCTTCCCAATGTAATACCATTGATAAGCAAGTCAACTCTGTAGTCCCTGCATGTTTTGCAAATTTATTGCAGCATTGTCAGTATTTTCCAAGAAATATTCAAAAGAAAAAGTTGTTGTAAATTAGAAAATAATCATATTCACAATAAGCGATATTTCCTATTTTACTATAAATTGTATAAGGAGCTCCACAATTTTGTTCTTCTTTGGCCAATATATGTTTGCATTCTTCAATCACTGCATTATATGAGTGGTCTTGTGCAAACAGTAGCAACATATTGGGACATTGGAATATCAGACTAGGAATACTTAGCAACTGTAGGACACACAACTTCCTGTATAAAAAATAAAAGCCCAGTACCTAAGCTTATTGTTTAAAGAATGTACGAACGAGTATACAGCTTTGGTAAGAGTTAATTGTGTGTGATTTTGTATAAAACCTTTTTTAACCAACTGTTGCAGGCAAACAATCTGTTTCTCCTGACAAATTAAGTAGGGTTTTTAGCATGACATGTTTGATCTGAAAACTTTTTAAGGTGACTAAATTGAGTTGGTTTGAAATGGGAGACTGTTTGCAGAGTTGCTGTATTCAGATGTTAAGTAGTTTTACTCTTGATGGAACATAATGATTGATAAGTATTTTGAGTCAGTGGTTGTTTTTTTGTATTGTAAATTAATTTTATGCTGTACAGCTAGTTAGGAATATATTATCTTCTCAGCACTTCTGGAAATTGTTTGCAAATACAGTTAAACATTGCAATTTATTTTTGAATGCAGGAAAGCAGTCAAAGGCAGCAGCTGCAATATCACTCTAATCAAACAGAAATGTTAAAACATTGTACAGCTGCATTCTCTTAGGAGAGGAAACTAGACAATTTTGATTACTTTAAAAGCAACACATAAACAGCAGACCAGAAGCACTTGGAGCCAAAAATGTTATGTAGACGTGAAAAGAGATTAGAAAGTGTCATAAAATCAGTTCGAGTTAGTTAACAGAGATTCTACAATGATTTCTCATTTGTATTCAAAAATGTGCATCCAGATTGGACAGCCCAACTAGCATGCCTGTTGTAAATTTTGCATATACAACAGAAAAAACTCTGGCCACTAAAGTACCATTCAGCAGCCAAACTTTTCTTTTGGTATGTGCTACAGAGGACAGAGCAAAATACAGAAAAATCAGATATATTCTGCAAAACTAAAGAAACAGATACATATCTGATGTATCTTGTATTTCTAGGCTATCCGTCTTTAAATCTCAACAGACACTCAAACCTTTCAACTATCTAGATTTTCAAAGAATGTTCAGATTTTTGCCTCATAGTTTTCTTCTTTTCCTCATAAGAAAAAGTAGTTTTCTGGCAAGCCATTGGGGAGTTAAGTCATTAAATAATGACAGACATTTGCTATTTGTGCAGCACATCTTTCAGAAAATGCAGAGTTATGCAAAAGCTCTCATTCCTATAACTTTCTTGGTTTATAGCAGCAATAACATCTGTCCCTATTTTTGATCTTTGTTCCTCCTCTTATGTTGGGCTTTGTCCATGTTTCTTACATTAAGACTGACACAAAAAAACAGCAATAGTGAGTCTCTTTTCCCCATTGCTTCTCTTCAATAGCACTCATATACTGTGCAAGCATGGGAAAGTAAGTCCTATATGCATTTGTAGAACATAAGAAAACATGTAAATACATGAAACAACACATAGGATCACTACAATGCCATTATGCAAAGACATTAGGCCGGATTCATGAAGGCTTGCATGAAGTCTAAGAGTAGAGTAAGACTCCAGCAAGCCAACATGTCCGCCCAGCGATCCAGGAACAGCCAGTAGCGGTGTGCAATGGAGTTCTCCAAACTAGTCCTACATGGACAGGACTGGGATATGCATATTACCTCAACTGCAGGCCAAAGCCATGCAAATGAGGTAAATTTGCGATCCAGGAAACCCGAACCTGTCCGAGTAGGAGTCGTGTTATTTGCAGAAATGTACTCAGTTGATAACCGAGTACTGTTCTGCAAATAGCAAAATGGAGCCGTGTCAGCTGGAAAAAAAGCATGCATTCTCAGGAGGAAGCATGCCAATGGCCAAAAATATGGTCATTGGCAACAGGAAGTGATGCAAATTAAAAATAAAATAAATTTTTTTTGTATCCCGATCTCCGAGGTTTAACCGTAGTGCAGTGCCCTAAATAGCAGAAAATAAATAATTAAGATCCACAAATGTGGATTTCATAGGTAAAATGATTTTACAATGCAAGGGAATGGCAGGCTGAAGACAACATGGCCACCGAGTAGAGGTTGCTAAGGGGGGAAGTTCAGTCTAAGAGATGTAACTAAGCATTAGTAGGCAATCCTATGCAAATGAGAGTTGCGATAGTGAATCGCAAGTTTACATAGCAAATGAGCACAGTCACCCGAGTATAGGAGTAGGATAAGTGGAGTAACAGAGTAGAAGATAGGTGACATTATGAGGGGGGTATGTATGAAAGGAGTGCAGCTCATTGGAGCAGAGTGACATGTGTCAGCTTACATTTACATAATAGTGAAAGAGGTGTGTCAACAGGTAGGCCAGGTAAAGTCAAGAAATCGAAGGTGTATGCTGTGGATAACACCAAAGTTCCTTGCTGAGCGTGCATGCATGCGTGTGCACGCCAGTAAACCTGAGTAAGACAGTGTGCGCACGTGTAAGCGTGTGTGCACACATGTAGGCTTGAGTAACCATATGTAAGGCTGTGTAAACAGTTGTAAGCGCCGGTGTGCGTGCGTTTTAACAAGAATAAGCAAGTTTCAGTCCATGTAAGCATGTGTGCGCATGTGTGAGCTGGTGTGTGCATGTTTGCGCTTGTATGCACGGCGCTGCCCCCTGAGGAAACAGAAAGGGAAAATGAAGCACAACAAATAGTAGGAAGTTAACCAGGAAGTACTAGCAGAGCTAGCAGGTGAAAACAATCAGAATCAGGCAATTGCATGGGCAGTACACTAGCCCAACCCAGCCCAGCACTTAAAACTCAGCAAAAACATTCCAGTATGTTTTTCTCAGACACACTGCAGCACTGCAGTAAGCTAATAGAAGTGAAAACTGAAAAAGCTTTACTGAGACAAAGAAATGTTTGGGGCTGCCATTGCTGTCATAAGGCGACATATGCAACATGCTGAGGTTGGTGACAATGCAAATGCTGCTGAGTAACCCACAGTGAGGAGACGGAGAAGAGTGTACAGGCCTAGGGTAACCTACCAGGGGCTACATGAGCTGGAGATAGTGGAGCACTATAGAGTGGGCAGAGACCTCATGCAGCAAATTCTTGAGCTGTGCAGGCCATGCCTCACACACAGAACCAACAGAGGGGAACCCATCCCAGTGGAAAGCAAGGTATGTGTTGGTCTAAGAATATTAGCAACAGGTATCTTCCAGAGACCCACTGGTGATATGATGGGGATTTTACAGGCATCAGCATCTAGGGTACTGCACCAGTTCCTGAATGCCATGGCAGCACATGTCGGTGATCATGTATATTTCCCCAATTCCCATGAGGTATTGGCCAGCAATATGCGTCTCTTCCAGCAAATAGCGGAATACCCTGAGGTAGTGGTTGCAATAGACTGCACGCACATTTGCATCAAAGCACCAGCCGGTGAGCAGGGTAGGGTCTACTATAACCACAAGGGTTACCCCTCCATCAACTGCCAGGTCATGTGTGATGCCCAGGGCATAATAATGAATGTGTGTGCTGGCTGCCCTGGAAGCTACCATGACTCCCGTATCTGGCATCTGACAAAGCTGTACCAGACATTTGCCAATGGGGACATCCCTCATGGTCACCTAGTGGGGGATGCTGGATATGCACTCGAGTCGTGGCTGATGACACCCATCAGAAATGCACACACACCTGAACAGGAATGTCATAATGAGGCACACACACAAACACGAAATGTAATCGAGAATGTGTGTTTGGGCTGCTCAAGTCACGGTTCCGGTGCCTGGCCACATCTGGTGGAGCCTTGCAGTACTCACCAACTACATGTACCCAAATAGTCATGGTATGTGCTATGCTACATAATATGATCCTGCGAAAACAGCTGCAGCAGGAGCAGCATAGGGCCAGGCACAACAGCCCCCCACCATTGCCTGGCCATCACAGGCAGAGCGGGACTCGGAGGAGGAACAACCTGAGCCATCCCCAGTAGGCAGAAGGAGGCATGCCCAGTATGCTTTGACCTAGGCAAAGAGGCAACGCATAGCATATACACTGGCTCGGTAGGAACCCTGGAAATGATACCTCTCTCCGACTCGCACATATAGTAAAAGCGATACCTAACTTGACACTACCTGATAACAAACATGTATAGGGAGTGTAAAATGTGCATCCGACATAGGCAGCCCTGCAGCACCACCTGAGGCATGATTGCTATGTGTTAAGCAATATAAAGCACTGCTAAACAGCTCTCACCACTATTTAGTATATGTAAACAAAATTGCACACACTAAGTAGCACAACTACAGGCAATGTTCAGCAATATTGTGCACTGTCCAGCAATATTGGGCAACATTGAGCAATGTTGTGCAAGTCTGGTCAAATGTGGGTATAGTTCATCAAAAGCAGGTTAACAAGTTCACATTCGCTTCACATTTCTTGAAGCAGTCTGTTCTGGCATGTATGAAAATATGAAGCAGTGACTGTCCTCGAACCCAGGATACAGTGCACTATCGTCAGAGTACAGAACCACTATACCATGACAGTATGTCAATGGTCAGCTTATATGAAAAAATATTGATAAGTCAATGCTAAGTATCCCATGGAATCCTTGCAGGTGTAGCATAATCCCTGTTGAGTTAAGACACAAAGGTGAGGCCTGTAGTAATAATAATAGAACCTGATATTCAAAACACATATAGTATAAATGTTAATATTGGTAATGTTCGCACACATCAACAAATGTAGTGGACCTCAGACAGCAACATACTGCAAGGTCACACTAGGCATGCTCACACACTTGAAAATATGAGACAAATGTCAGGCAACAACCGGGCTGCGTCCTACATGAACTCCAAGAAGAGCTAAACCCAAACCTAAACCTACTGTTCAATCTCAGCCTTACTACAGAATATGTACCCAAAGAGTGGCGTACAGCAACAGTGGTCCCTCTCCACAAAGGTGGTGCCTCAACGGATCCTGGAAACTATCCTGTGTCACTAGCTTGGTCTGCAAAGCTATGGAAAGGATCATCATGGACCTTATAAATAAAGATATTGGGGACCTACAGACACTGGATCCTACCCAGTTTGGCTTTGTTAAGGGCAGATCCTGCCTCTTAAACCTGGTCGATTTCTTTGAAACAGTCACCAAGGACATTGACAAGGGGAAGGAGGTCCACACAGCCTACCTGGACCTCGCAAAAGCCTTCGATACAATACCCCACTCGGGCATTATAGATAAGCTCACCAGCTTAAATATAAACCCTTTGTCACTAGATGGGTTGCAAACTGGCTCAAGGACAGAACCCACATGGTTAGAATAGCTGGAGCCATGTCAGACTCCAAACCAGTTACAAGCGGCGTCCCACAAGGCTCAGTCCTGGGACCTATCTTGTTCGTATATATTTCTCGGAGGTACAGGCCAACATGGAAGGACTGTGGCTGACCAAGTTCGCAGATGACTGCAAACTGGGCCATAATAGACTCTCCAGCCAACACAAGCATCTCCAAAAGGGCCTCATAGAAACAGACAACTGGTGCCAGAGTCATGGCCTCAAGCTAAACGCCAAAAGTGTATAGTCATCCCTTTGGCAAAAACAGTGCCCACAAATTACCACATAGGTGGTAATCCATTAAATACAGAAGAATTAATTAGGGACCTGGGACCCAAGTTGATAGCAATCTCTCATTTGACAACCACATGGCCAAAGTGGTTAGAAAACATTTTATATTGCCCACCTAATCATGAAGGGATTCACATCTAGATCAGGGAGGTCATCGTGCCTCTTTACTCATCCCTCATCAGGCCCATAATTGAGTACAATGCCCCTTTTGGGATGTACCTTACCAGATACCTGCAGCAACTGGAAAGACCCCAAAAGTACCTCACCAAGAGGATCAAGGGGCTCAAACAGATGCCGTATGCTGCCCGGTTAAAGAAACTCCAGCTCTACTCAGTGGCATACCGCCTGCTCAGAGGCGATCTGTGCCTGACGTATAAAGCCATGTCCAACCCGGAATTAATGGACATGTTGCACCTCAGAAAATCCAAATCCCATCGAGCTACGCGCTCGATGGACTTGAACCTCAGCACTGAAATAAATAGGACAAGCTGGAGGGACAGATTCATAACCCAGAGGCTTCCTTCAGTCTGGAATAAAATCCCAGTCCAGGTTAGGCAGAGCCCCTCATTGACTCTCTTCAAGAGGAATCTTGATGAGTGGGTGGGAGATTGTAGGTTTACCCCGGGTATCACTCCTGTGTCACTGTTAGACAGAGGCACAGTATACTAACCTCGAAAAAGGGCATAGCAAAATTAATTTAAAATGGGTGTCGAAAGCCATACACACTCTGGCTAGGCTTATAAATGCCCTAGGGCAGATAGGCTAGTATGAACCTATGAACCTATGAACAAAACACTGAAAGTCTGAACTGGGCATGCTCACACACTTAGGGCAAGTTTGAATACAGCAGTGGGCCACACATATCCCTCAGTTGCATGTGTCAACCCAGGAACTTTGCACTATTCACCAATCCACCATGTGCACACAGTGATATGACAACAGACACAATATAATATAGTGAAATCCTGTCACAATCAGATATGTTATGCAGATACCTATGTAGTTCATAGGAAGTGGTAAAGCAAAGAAGAAACAAAACCTGCAGTCAGTACCATCACTGAATAATGTGTATCCCGAACATTAGCATAGATTCAGAGGTTGACACTAGGTGATCTGCCCTAGGGTATGTAGAAGACTAGCCACACTGTGTTTGTATTTTGCAACCCCGCTAGATCAGTAGACTGTGCTTGTTAATAGTAGGTCACACAAGATATCCCACATATGTTCATTTCATTCTGCCTCTGTCTAGCAAGGACCCATAACATATCCCAGGGCTAAACATACGATCACCCATCCACCTGTGAAGATGTCACCTGTAGGTGGTCAGCATGGATCTATGCATATGCAGGACTGTGTTCACATTCCCAAGTGAGTGGAGCCTCTGCGATGGTAATATGCCCCTCCAGCATGTCCTATTAACCTCATTGCTCATGTACCTGTCCCTGGAGCATGTAGCTGTAAGGGACTTTGATATCCTCATGTGGAGCCTGTCCATCAATGCTGTGATGGACATGGCTTCAAACAAAAGGCACAGACTTCATCCAAGTAGGCAGTAAGCAACTGAGGAGAGCTGAGGTCACCATAGCCAAACTGTGCATACCATCTGTGTGAGACCCTAGATCCACTTGGTGATGTAAATCTGTGTACATTCCAGTTGCTGCAGGTGTTGGGTAAGGTACATCCGAAATGGGGCATTGTATCCAAGCATGTGCCTGATGACTATAGGGTCACAATGACCCCCACCTGATCTAGATGTAAAACCGTATGGGATAAGGTTGGCTAAATAGAAGGTGTGTCCAACAACATTGGCAACGTGAATGTCAAAGGCGAGAGTACTAAGTATTCATGTCCCCAAATCGCAAATCACACACACTGTACGTGATGTATCATCACCTATGTGGTAATGTGTGTGCACGATGTTACAACCAAAGGTGATGACTATGCATCTAAAGGAAGGTAGCTGTAGGCCATGGCTCTGGCACCAGTCATCCATCTCTGTGAGACCCTTTCTGAGGATGCTAGTGCCAGCTGTGGAGTCGATTATGGCACACAGTTTGCAATCATCTGCAAACATGGTCATTCATATTCCTCCTGTATTAGCCAGTATGTATCAGTAATATATACAGAACAAGAGAGGTCCCAGGACTGAGCCCTGTGGGATGCCACCTGTAACTGGTGTATAATCAGACATGGCACCTGCAATACTGACCATGTGTGTGCTATCCATGATCCAGTTAGCAATCCATCTAGTGACATTTGTGTAGATATTGAATCCGGTGATCTAATGTGTAAAGGACAAGTGGGGTATTGTATAGAAGTGGTGTGCGAGCTCCAGGTAGGCTGTGTGGACAACCCTGTGTACGTCTATGGAACTGTTAACTGTTTAAAGACATTAAACATCTGCAAGAGGCAAGATATGTCCACAACAAAACCCAATTGTGAAGGATCCAGTGTCTGTAGGTTCACAATGTGTATGTGTATGTGTTCCATGATGATACACTCCATGGCATAGCAGACCAGGATAGTTAGGCATATATTGGGATAATGTCCAGGGTCCCTTGTGGCACCAACACTGTGGAGTGGGTACACCATAGCTGTACACCATTCCATGGGTACACATCCTGTAGTAACTGTGATATTGAACAGTGACATAATGTGAGTGTGAAGTTCGTCATGAATCCCATCCATGCCACAGTCTGGGACACCATCTAGTCCCACAGATGGCTGTGTTGTCTGCTATGGAGAGGGCAACACACACATGTTCATCCATGATGTCAGGGAGACTACACCCTATTGTGATGGACATGTGCAGTGCAGGGGGGATGGTGGGGAAACATTCCCACTGAACCTGTTGTCCAGGATGTTTGCAATGTTAATGGGTTCACTGTATCATTTGTAATTATGCAGTAACTCACAGCATATCTGTGAGTTCGTAACCAGGTCCCTGACATAACTAAATAAGGCCTTGTGATTGTCCATAGTGTCTGTTGCAAGTGTCCATTAGAAGTGGGCCTCAGATGATGCAACAAGTGATCGTAGCTATACCATAGTACTGGTCAGAGATGCCTTCCTGATTGTAATTGTGCTTTATAATGTAGTAGCCTCCTCCTGTCCCTGTATAGCTCAGTAATGACCATGGTCCAGTAGACAGGTCCCCTGCCTTTGGAGGAGTGAGTCTTGTAGTTATCTGGGATAGCATGATCCATGCATTCCAGTAGTTGTCCATAGAATGTGCTTGTAAAGTATGAAGTGGTCTGAGCCATAATTAACACTGTTCCAGGGTCATTGAGGGATACCACCTCAGTTTGTACAAGTGTAACGTTTGCTCATGAGAAGTATGTCACTGAGATCACATAGGATGAGTGTGTGTATGGGATATGTATGTCTAGTGAGATGAATGTATATTCCGACCTTAACAATGACAGGTATACCTCTGTTGTGGAACATAGTGTCCCCATGTGGGTGATGATCAGGTCCCACATGTTTTAACCCCCTGTGGGTGTGGTGACCAGGTCTGCCATAGCATTTGAATGTAACAATCCTAACAACTGTTGTGCAAGGGTGTCAGTGCTTGTGTAGTATACCCAGTCAATGTTTGTGTATTTGAAGTCACACAATATAATTGTATTTGGTGAGACCTTCACATTCCCCAGTGTTCCCAGGAATAATGAGTGCTGTGCCCAAGTACAGGAGTGTGGTCTGTAACAGTCTACAAACTGAAATGCAGTTTTGCCCACTCTCAGTTGCACATGTACGCTGCCCAATGCTTTGTGCACTGCTACCAACCTGGAGGTGTGTGTATGAATGATGTATATGGATACCCCCCCTATTGTTGTTATCCGTTCCGAGTCTTGTGTCTGAAAACCATGGTATAATGCAAAACCTGTTAGTGCTGCTGTGCTTTAGTGAGCCTGAACCAGGTGTTTGTTACTGCACATATATCGACAGATTCCATACTGATGTGAGTCCTGAGTGCATGCATTCTGAGGGTTAGACATCAGTTGTTGAGCACCATCACTCTCTGTTACCTGTACCCCGTAACATCTATGGTTGTGGTCATGTCTTCTGACCCTCACTTCAAACAGCCACTATGTGTGTGTCATGAGTCTACGGCAATCTGTGAAAGCCTAGGGGTGACAGATGCATGGTGTCCATAGCAAATGTACGTGTTGAGCATGTAATCCCAGGCTGACAGACACTGGATCCCCTGTGAATGACAACAATATGTTAGGCAGCTGTGAAAAGTGCTCATTTCATCTGTATACTGTGACATAGTACTTGGTGAGAGTAAGATGCTACACAAGGTCAGGGTCATACTGGCCTGGGCTACATGATCAGAGAGCTCCTCTATGTCTCTTGTCATGTAGTCCAGGGAGGAACATCTGAGGGTTTACACACCAGAATGGTCAATGATGGAGCCATATTTGTACTTACAGTTGACTGACATCAGTGCATGTGTCATGTGGCATATCCTGGCACCCGACACACAGCACAAAGTGACTTTCACCTTGTTTAGCCTGGTGAGAGGGATGTCAGTGTGACTGACCATTACAGTTACCTAATACAAGTGTATGAGGTGTGTTGTGTAGGCCTAAGGGCAGTGACTGTGTGGCACAATGACTTTGTGAACTATGTGATATGTGTGTATGGTTGTGTGTTAGCAATTGTTTGTGTGTCTGCTTTGGATGTCTCTGCTGCTTAGGCAGAGTATATTTAGATGCTCCAAGTATGTCATTGTGTGTCAATGTATATGGTTTGCTGTTGTCATAGGTCCATGTGCAACTGTATTTGTGGTGTGTGTGGTTACCTTCACCAGCCGATAGACTGTGCCAGTCATGGCTTGGGAGAGCTCAGCCTCTTGTCTGTCTATACAGTTGCACCTCTCACATATATCTGAGTTTGTTGGTAGGAGGACAGTGTTCCCTGCGTACATAAGGCAGTTGTAACAATGCGTCAAAATTCAAATATGCACCAGCTGGACTGGAGAGTACACACAAAACTGACCTTTGGACATGCCAGGATATAATGATGACATACACTGTCGACTGATCACAAAGGATCAGTAGTGTGTCAAGTATGTAAAAGAGTATAACAGGGTTTAGTGTTCAGGTTTGTTGTTGCTGTGGAAAGATAATCTGCAAAGGAGTATAGATAGAAACATTACACCCCCTTCAGCTATGTCAGAAATATCGATGTACAGACATATATGTCCTGAGTCAGGGTCAACTGTACCTGACTGACAATGTCAACATCCTGTCAGACAGGCCCATACATACATACCCACCTCCCAGTGACAAAAGGCCCTGACATCATACCAGGAGATATCACATGTAGAATGTGTAAACTGGTCCTCCCAATGCCAAATGAATCCCATCACGTGGATAACATTGTTTCCCCATATGTGTCATAAGTGAACAACAGGACAAACAGACACTGCACCCGAACAGTCTGTTGAGCCTCACACTCTCTACAGGATCTTACACCATTGAATGTGTTACAGCAACATGTGGTACACCCCACAAGTGCTGGTGCATAACACACCTTGGGAACTATATTCCTATAAGCCTACGAAGTCCAAAATGCTAGTCCATGGAGTCCATCATGATTGCAGTCAGGAACAGAGATATTGTAAACCAACAAACACACAACCCAAATGTCTGTGGTATGTTAATGAGCACATCATGTTCCCCAAACCTGCTAGATATCTTGCAAGCAGCCACCCAGGACATACATCACTAACAGAGCAACACAGGTCCCATATAGACTTTGAATAGCCCTGTACCAACATCACAGACACATGTTGTATCCACAAAACTTACAATCTGTGCATGAATATGTATTGTCATATGAAGAAATGGTAATTTGTCCACAGATAGATCACACAAGCTATGAATTGTGTATTCCTGTTCAAGATGTTCACACCTGCTGACCCACAAGGTTCATTCCTGGGATTGCATAACACTAAGTGCACACACATTACCATGTCCAGTCTGATTATGTCAGCAACCTACAAATACAGCATGTGAATAAAAGCCACATAGTAAAGCATATAGCTTGTCGTGTTACTTTATATCTTACTAGCATCACAACATAATTAGGTAGGTGTTTGAATCCTGCAATTGCTGAGTGCGTATGTGTGTGTGTGAGATTGGCTTTGAGAGGATTGGCCTTTTTGGAGACTGTGGAAACACATTATGAGTGGTGAAAACCTCTTTGCCAAGTGTGATAATGTCAGCATCCTACAAATAGAGCTTTGGAAATGAATGCTCCCAGTAAAGCAAATTGTTGTGTTAATGCATATCTC
Organism: Protopterus annectens; assembly: GCF_019279795.1. NCBI lineage: Eukaryota > Metazoa > Chordata > Ceratodontiformes > Protopteridae > Protopterus > Protopterus annectens. Next base: position 251,062,917 of record NC_056730.1, on the reverse strand, counting down.
ACTAGTGTCATAACATAGTTAAGTAGGGTTTTGAATCCTGTGAATGTGTGTGTGTGAGATCGCCTTTGAGCAGAGTGGCCTTTTTAGAGACTGTGGAAACACATTATGAGTGGTGAATACCCCTTTGCCAAGTGTGATGATGTCAGCATCCTACAAATAGAGCTTTGGAAATAAATCACCCAGTAAAGCAAATAGCACATTGTGTTAATGTGTGTCTCACTAGTATCATAACATAGTAGGACAGGTGTTTGAATCCTGCAATTGCTGACTGTATGTGTGTGTGTGAGATTGGTTTTGAGAAGAGTGGCCTTTTTGTAGACTGTGGAAACACATTATGAGTGGTGAATACCTCTTTACCAAGTGTGATGATGTCAGCATCCTACAAATAGAGCTTTGGAAAAAAATGCTCCCAGTAAAGCAAATAGTGCGCCATGTTAGGTGTATCTCACTAGTGGCATACCATAGTTAGTTAGGGGCTTGAATCCTGCAACTGCTGAGTGTGAAGGTGTGTGTGTGTGTTATTGCCTTTGAGAGGAGTTGCCTTTTTTGAGACTGTGGAAACACATTATGAGTGGTGAATACCCCTTTGCCAAGTGTGATGATGTCAGCATCCTACAAATAGAGCTTTGGAAATGAATACTCCCAATAAAGCAAATAGCATGGTGTGTTAATGTGTATCTCACTAGTGTCATAGCATAGTTAGGTAAGGGTTTGAATCGTGTGAAAGTGCTTTTGAGATGAGTGGCCTTTTTGGAGACTGTGGAAACACATTATGAGTGGTGAATACCCCTTTGCCAAGTGTGATGATGCCAGCATCCTACAAATAGAGCTTTGGAAATGAATGCTCTCAGTAAAGCAAGTAGCCCATCATGTTCATGCGTATCTCACTAGCATAAAAACATAGTTAAGTAGGGATTTGAGTCCTACAAATGCTAAGAGTGTGTGTGTGTAGGGGTGTGTGTATGTGTGTAATTTCCTTTGAGAGAAGGAGACTGGGAAAACACATTTTAAAAGAGGTACATCCCTCTTCGGAAAGTCTGATCATGTCAGCATCCTACAAATATTCAAGGAGAACAGCAACCACCTCATAATGCATGTAGCGTGCTGTGTTAATGCGTATTTGTCTAACATAATGACATAATTAAGTAGGGGCTTGAGTCCTGCAAATGCCAAGTTTATGTGTGTGATTCCCTTTGAGAGGGGTAGCCTTTTTGGAGACTGGGAAAACACATTTTAAAAGAGGTACATCCCTCTTCAGAAAGTCTGATCATGTCAGCATCCTACAAATATTCAAGGAGAAAAGAAACCACCCAGTAATGCATATAGTGTGCCGTGTTAATGCGTGCCCCTCTAGTATCATAACATAGTTAGGTAGGGGTTTTAGCCCTGCAAACGCTGAGTGTGTGCCACAGGTGGTCAATGCAGTGTGTGTTTTGCTTTTACTACAGTATGACATATGTTTCAAACAGTATGTGCATTGCACACATCGGGTATCTGCATGTCAAATAAATTTGTGTACATGTGACCTCAATCAGTACATAGGTGTGAAGCCTGCATACTACATGAATACATTTGTAACCTTTGACAGATTGTGCCGCTGCTTCTCAGATCATAGGTCACATATGTATATATGCCTCATGACCGGCCAATGTATTGATCCATGGCCAAGGACATCCCAGTCACACACACACATGACACGTACTATAGAGTACTGTGAGTGAGGGTAATTGCCGGTGTATATGTCAGACATGTTCATACACAACAACGACTGGCAATAATGGACAGTCATTATAGGTGTGCACCAGCCCTGTGGATATGCATGCAGGCCTCTAATGTGTTATGTGAAATACCGAGGGACCCACAATACCTATGGATATGTAGATACCAAGGGACAGATGACATAACATGTGTCTGTCTGTACACATTGGTACCCAACATACATGTTTAGGGCTACCACCTATGTGGTACTGTCGGTATAGTATGTATAGTAAATGTGGATGTCTATGCCACAGACGGCGTACTGCTATACAGCATGTATTGGACAACAGGTATCTGTCTGTATGATACCCTTGTGTAAGATATGTGTCCCATCCGGGGAATGCAGTGTAGGCCAATGCATGCATTTCCAGATGTGGATGAACATATCCCTAGTGTGTTTGCATGTACCTAAGAGGGCTATATGCCACACAGGTGTGTCCCCAGGCACGTGTGGCAGTCAATACCACTGGTTGCTGTAATAGTATAGTACTGGAAGGATCCAACTGTTACTGAGTACCCTACAACTGTGAGTCATTTGTCAGGACATCATCTAATGATTGGTTATAGTCTTGCTGTTGAGGTGGTGTATACTGCCAGACTGCAGATCATTGAAAGATATCAGCGGTATCACCCACAGCATAGTGCCAACCCATGTCATACACACATGTGTACCCATGTTAGTACATATCTGTAGTTGAATGCATACTGGCCATCAAAAGATACCATGGGATATTAACAATGTGTAGAATAGGGTATGTCGCACATCCCATGTGTCCACTATGCATGTACATGCAGACAGTGCACACACACCATGTTCACAGATGTACACCCACTAATTTGTAATGCACACATCACACACGTACTGTCCACTCACTAACAAATGCTGGCAACACTGTACACCTCAGCCAAGTGGCACATGGGTGGACAATACATACTCAGACCTAGCACTGGTGTAAACAATGCTACAATGACTATCAGAGCTGTGATGCATAATGCCTGCTCAGATATACCTACAAGGATATCAGTACACCTTCCTGTTGGCAACTTGCTACTATTGCTACACTGCTATAATGTCACCCTGTGCATCAGAACTATGTTAGCCTATTCCTGCATCAATGTGACAGATGACAGGAGGTGGCACAGGTGTCATCATATGCACAGGGTGTGTTTTAGGTTTGCCTGAGCCTGGCATTGACCCATCCAATCAGTATGTCTGTGTGTGTGTGTGTGTGTGTGTGTGTGTGTGTGTGTGTGTGTGTGTGTGTGTGTGTGTGTGTGTGTGTGTGTGAGGGACAACAGTACTGCATGGGCCAATGTTGATGTAATGTGTGTGTGTGTATGTGTGAGCCCTAGTTATATGGTAAATGCGTGTGTGTGTCTGCATGCACACAACTCCACCATGTGGCTGCCATATATGGGCTGTTGTGGGACAACCACAGACTGTACCTGCTAGGCCATACAGATCACTGTCTCCGGCCATGGACACAGTACCTGTGCCTAGCAGGGGTGCTACGGGCAGTATCAGGTACCAACCCTGACAGGGTGCTATCATCAGAGGCAGAGGTATGATGATTGGACCCATGTCCCTGCTGCGACTGGCCAGCACCACGTGCACGTGGTCTAGTAGGATGGTCAATGGACAGGCCAGCCTCAGCATTGCTGGGGCTGGTACTACCACTACGGGAGCGGCTGTGATCCGTGGTCCATCCACGAAGACTGCCAGCTGATGCTGTTGCTGGCATGCATCCGCATTGGCTTCTCATCCATCCCGCACGGTCCTGGCTCATGGCTAACACATTGTGGAGGACATCTAATGTCTCCCTCCAATGGCTATCAATGACCTTGGTGTAATTCAGGATGGCACCATCAAGGTCACAGATGCTGTCATTGATAGCAGTGTAATGGGCCCTCTGCGCCCTTAGTCCCTGTCGGGTGTACCATTCCATATGTGCCTGTGCCTGCATTACAGCCCGGAACATACTGGAGGTTGTAATACCTCCGGGGACACATCTGCCAGGGGCAATATGGCCAGTGGTGCTCCCCCGAGAACCCATGGACATCCGCCTATGTGTTACCATTCTGGTAATCCGGCTATGGCTGCTGTGAGGGGATGCACGTGCCATGGGTACCACACTCTCCTGGTCAATGCCAACTGTATGCTGTCCCTCAGCTACAGCCATTGGTGATGAGGGATGTATTGGCAGTATGAGTGTGCACATAGATGGGGTTGACCATTGTGTACTGTCGATTGGTGGATCAACGACAGACCCTGTCAGACCTTCCTGTGCCACAATACATGTCTCATCATCTCCACTATTAGTGGCGGTAACATCAGGTTCCCTGCTGCATTCAGCCACCCCTAACTCAGCACCTGTGAAAGAAAGACAGCAAACACACTTTACAATCTGTACATGATGTTAGCACACATGCACACATGAACACATGAACACATGCACACATGCACACATGAGCACATGAGCACATGAACACATGCACACATGCACACATGCACACATGAACACATGAACACATGCACACATGCACACATGCACACATGAGCACATGCACACATGACCAGAAATACACTGCTCAGCACAGCACACACACACGCACACACACACACACACACACACACACACACACACACCAGCAATCAAACACATACACAATAGTGGGTGATGGTGGGTGACAGTATCACAAGGCAAATAGTCACCACACATGTGTCAGCAGGCAGACCATGTGTTGCTCAACACCATGCAGTGCAAGTGTAGACAGCCCTATCTAATCACATTATACATGGCTTTGATGCATGTGTGTAGTTGTTCAGTGACTGGCTACACCCTGGAACACAATGTGTACATGAACACAACATTGCTGTGCAAGTATTATCTGCTCTGCAATGTCATGTGCATCATCACTCAATGGTATACATACCATGGCTGCATGTGTTAACTGTGTGACACATAGATTGCCATGTCTGATGACAGTGCCTGTGTCCATAGCACATAATAATGGGCACAGGTGTAGCAAATACATGCAATGTACAGACATGGGATGAGTGGTGCATGTAGATATGAAGGAATCCCAATGCTTGACATGGACATTGCATAGTGGTTGTGGTGCATGTGGGACATATTGCAGATATGTTGGTGCCAGCCACGACATGCCATGCTGCATGACTGCAACATTAAACACCACACATACCCAATGTGTGTCATGTGACCTATACACCCATTAGCATTCCAGGACATATATGTGACTCTTTGTACAGATGGCAACTGTTGTGCAAAATGTGTATACTAGCATATGTAAGCACAAACACAACATGCTATGCATGTTTTGTATAGGTGCAAATGTTTGCACACACAGAACAATGAGGTGCACAGTAAAGACTGCTATGTGTAGTACTGTGGTCACTGTAACTGGATGGGGTGTAGTACCATCTGCCATCATCATCATCATCATGCATCTTGTGGTCAATCATGGCTACTACAGTGTGACAGACCACTGCCTAGCATGCTGTACCTGAACTGCAGTGCTGTGGATACATTCACTATTGCACAGCCACTTTGTACCTGGGTGTATGAGGTGCCCAGTAGGGAGCAATGCCTGACATGACTGTGTTATGTGTTGAAGAGTGTTGCACAGCCCCATGATAGGCCTCTACCCCTGAGGTACATCATGTGTGTGTGGATGACATGTGGGATACTGAAGTGTGACCTTACAGTGAGTGTGTGGTTATGCCATATGTAGCATGACTTTGCGTACTGCATGTGATAAATGTCATATGTTGTGTACAGGTGTTGAAACTATGCCCATCCAATTTGCAGTATGGGGTTTCCACAACTGTGTGTCATGCTGTGTGTATTGCATGTCATTGAGGCAGCTACTGACATTACTGAGCTGTGCAACGTCTCACAGCAAACATCCACGGCATGCATTATGCATAGGTGTGTTATGTGTACATAGCCTACACCTCACCTATGACATGCATATTTCATTACCAACATTTCAGATATAACACACTCACCAGCATGGATCGGCTGCCCTGCCATCACACCAGAGGGACCTACGAGAATATGAGAGGGTTCTTCAGTGGCCACAACTGTGGCATTGCTACAGTGGGTATGCTAAACTGCAGTATAACAACAGTCAACAGTCACAGGTGTAGGGATATTATTCTAACTATCCATATTGCACAACACTAGGCAGCGGAACTGCTAAATACACAGTACACATCTCACGTACACATAATCTAACAATACAGTTAACTGTAGTCTACAGATAGGGCATGTTACCTGCTTGCTCCAGGTGGATGTGCTGGGTAGCTCCGGCCTCCATTACAACACATGTCAGGGGTTGATGTAGCTGTTGTCCAGGAGCCAGCATGCTTAGGAGCAGCTCCTCCACTCTGGTGAGGGGGGATGAATGGCCACCCCACAACCTATGGCAAGCTGCTTTCTTTGGATATCAGACGCACGCCTCCGGACTTGTCTAATTAAATTACTGCAGTGATGGCATACCTGCTCATATGTCCGGTTGTACATGCCTATGTCATTTACCCAACTAACAAGTTCCTGCCACAGTGCAGGCAGCTTCTGCTGGTGCTGGCTGCTTCTGGAGAAGAGCATTGTGTACCGCTGAAATAGGCTGTCAAGTATCACCTCTTCCTCATCCGCTGTGTACGCTGGGTTGCGTTGTTGGGCCATCTGGCTGAAAAAGATATGAACAATATGTGTGAGAGTGTCCTGTAGCACACTTTACACCTTTACTCACAGATATCACTTTACTGACATATATACCATCCTATTGCCTGTCAGAGATTACACATGTTCAATACCACTTATTGGTTCTCAGGCCACAACTAACTAACACTGCCTGGCAGACTCTCTATATTACATTACTATACAACAGTACCCGACACACTATTTGTGACACATTGCACAACCTCAAGACAGGGGTGTATATCACACCAATGCACCGACAGAAATGTCATCCATTGCAATGGATGTAAGGTACAGGTACAGTAGTACCAAGCAACCACCCTAGTCATTGATGCCATAGCCCTGCCTAACAGATGTGTCCAGTTGTTACTATTGGTGGCATACTACTGTAACAGACTATATATGTTGCTGGATGCACACGTTAACCCTGTAACACACATATGATTGCAGACATTGTACAGGCATAATCACACACACATCAGGCTAACATACAACGCACCACTGTATGCCAACACAGATGAGCATTACCTGGGTACCATACTGTGTGTGCCACTACTTACACACCCTTATGCCTGCATTCTGTCCTCTGTGCAAACTACAGGAAACACACATGACAGTGTTTCCAAGCAATGTGAACACACACCATACTGTGCTGTTTAGGCCAACAGCTTCAGGTAATACTGCAGTTCATACTGGTGATGAATTCACCAGCAGTACCACTCACTAAGCATACATGTATTGCTTTAGCCTACAATGAGACACCACATTCATCAATGGAGAACTACATCACATCATATGCCGTACTACTCTGTCTGCCTAACAGTACATTACACAACAGTTGCTGTCCTCACAGCTAGGATAGGCACTACCATGTCAGATACACCATCACACTAAGCTACCACACCTTTACAGACCTTGCACACATTCAGCGTTACACCTATTCAACCTCACATAGCAGCTATTGCATTAAGTACATGTATGAGTGAATAGTGTCATAGGTAGGTAATATGCTATTGGCCCTAGGGCCTACGGCAGCCTAGCCACATGCTACCCTGGCCTTTGACACATATGTACTTTGATTCCACTTGCCCCTGCCAACCTGAACCACAGAGGTGTTTCCTGGGGTGTATTACCAATCTCCCAAACAATCATCAGGGGTATTTATAACAACTGCTAAGGAGGAGCCTTGTTTGCTATTGCTATGTGGTCTATTCTGGTGTATGGCATATCTCTGAGATGGGAACCTATCCTTTCAGCATGTGCCGTTTAGTGAGCTGACAAGGTTTAGGGCCCTAGACCGTGTATCCCTGAGGGATTGTGATATGTTGCCATGGTGGTTGTCATCCAGCTATGGGTGTGACATACCTCTGTATGTCTGGCAGAGGTCACCTGTGTGTGGCCAGTATGCAATACAGTGTAGTTGTGGTTTTGTGAGTCAGTCTGCATAGAGCATATGTTTGCAGACAGTATTACCCTTTGGGAGGTCTGTCTGTGGCCTGTTCACCTGGTGTAGTTGTCATGTGAAGTACATACCACACAGGGCATTGTGATGAGTAGAGCAGAACTCTACCCTATACTTCTATAAATGGCACACCTGTTGTCATGACATATACCACACAGACAGATTACAGGTGTAGTGTGGCACTGTCTTCATCAAAGTGGAGGCTACTGTCTACCTGTGTCCCATGTTCCCTTATCACACCTTCACTGTTAGGTACAACTCTACCTATGTGGTAGTTAATGGGTACACTGTTTTGGGAAGGTGGAATGGCACTGCAGTATCAACACTTGTCTACAGTCCATGCCTTGGTCACCACACACCTGTTATGGTACATATGACCCCATGTCTCTCTGTCTCTCTCTCATTCTATATGTATATATATATATATATATATATATATATATATATATATATATTATATATGCATATCTATACACATACATGTACACATCCATTGCTGTACACATGTATGTACATACAGGCACATGTACAGTCCACCTTTCTTGGTGGGGATATCACTTATGTGACAGTTGTGGGATGTACAGGTATGTGATTAAATTGCACAGTGTTGTGCAGAATGCATGTGGGTGTGCTCAGCCCTTGTAGCATTAGCAGGCCTCACTGTCTATAACACAGCAGATCTGACAAATCTGCCCCACAGCATTTAACCACTACATGATATATATCAACACTACCATAGCTGGCCTTAGGCATAGGCCTACTGGGCGGCCGCCTAGGCCGCCACTCTGGCAGGGGTGCTTTTCCACTATTTATGCGGTATAGTTAGACAAAGATGGAGGCACCAGGAAGTGTGGTAGGGGGTGCCATGGAGCCCTTTTGCCTGAGCATCAGTTGACCTGAGGCCACTCCTGCGCACTGCATGCTGTCTTCTAGGCCACACACTATGATCTACATGGATATATGCACATATCAACCTTCACTGACAGATATCTGTCCACCTTTCCAGTTTACAGTTGCAGTATGTCCCTTGCCCTATGCACATGTGCAGATACAGATAGATACATACTGTTGCCACACATGGATGATTTGCAGTGTGTACAGTACTCTTCAGGAACATCTACAACATGCCAACACATACATGTTAGTTACATACCTTAACTTTGTGTTTCCCTGCTCCGTGTGTTATGGTTTTGTATTTTTTTTTTTGGTGGTTTGTTTTGGATTTTTACACTCTATTTAACTTTTGGTCTCAGTTTGTCACTCTGTTCTGTCTCTGTCTCAGTCTGTGTCTGTGTCTGTGTGTGTCTCTCTCTCACACTCTATCTCACAGCACCTGCAATGATATAATTGCATGTGTGGACTGCAGGTACAACCTGCTTTTCTAGGTATCTGCACTTGTGCATGTGACAGCCTCTGCACCAATTGCTGCCCACCATTCAGTAATTGCATGCAGTCTGCTGTTTGGTGATTGCATTACTCACTGTGATTGCAGTGCACTGCTATAAAATGCTAGGTTAGGGAGGCATAGCTCTTTCAGATTTCCAAGGTGGGGCCCATGCTTGTTTGCTCTGGACACCGTTGTGTCAGTCTGAAAATTGATATATGTCTCTTATCTGATGCTTGGGTTGTGGCCAGTTATATGCATGTTGTACTCAAACCTGAATGTTGCTGCTTCCAGTACACACATCTCAGTGTAGACATGTACGCACCCCTCCAAATGCTAACACAGGATACATGGGAACATGTACTTTTTTCTCACTTACACAATTAACTGCCATACAAATGTGGTTATTGCACTGTATTCCTGTGGCCAGTATTTATCCTGGTCTGATACTGTGTGGTGTTTGTAAGGTGCTACTGTAACATTATTCCCTGCTAGGATGGCTGGTTCTCCTTTCACAGTCATGTCATGCAATTCCACAACCACTGCTGGTAAAGACCCACAGAAAAGGGTTTGTGTTATACCATTCCTAATTTCCATTTGCATTCCCCTGATTGTAATGCATGATATATTTATTTCAGAACCAAGTTATTTGCATATCTGCTGTGGCTTAGTGGTAATTCGTGCAGTCTATTGTGTCAATGGGTTGGGGTTCGAGACTGGCAGAGGTTTTTTCATTTGCTGCTCAGCAGAACAAGGGCCCTGCCATAGACTGACTAAGGCACTTTTAAGCAGCTGTAAGCAGGTTTGCGTGGGTTTGCACGATGCATAGTTATTTAGCTAAGTGCACACATGCGCACACTCGCTTAATCCAGCTTACTACTGCTGAAAAGTGCTTACTCCCGCTAACCCTGATGCTAATTTCTTTGAAAGAAAAGAAAATGGGGAGATAGGAAAGTGGTGAAAAAGGGGGCACAAAGAGGGAAAGACAGTAGGAAAATAAGCTCGGGATGTACAGGATGGGTGTAGGGAAGGTCCATAGCTGCCCATTTCTTTACCAGCAACAGCTGTGCATATGTTGAAAATTTGGAGTGAAATTTGAAACCTTCCACCCCTGAGAGAGGGGTGAGGACATTATAGTTTGTTGTACTGCCAATTAGAATTATCAGTGTACATGTCCAATGGACATGTGTGCAAAATGTGAAGCTATGTACGGGGTGTAATTTTTTTTCAAGTACAGATTGACCTTTTTGTTTTTTTTTTTTTTTTTTTCAGGGGAGAGTGGAAAATGAGGTAGAGGAAGTGGGTATATTTGGGGAGGTAGGTTGGGTAGATAAACAGACAAGACAAACAAGATGCATACAGGAGCGGAGTATAACACATGGGGTGGGTGAACACAATTGATGGGGACGGATGTTTGGAAATCGAATGAGATCCCCACCCATGGGCAGTCACCACTGGACCTTCACAGACCCGAGGGTCTCTGTGCTGGGGGCTGCGTAGGAGGGGCAGGCTCACCCGTGAGTCACGCCACTCTTGGCTCGAGCTGGCATAGGGGATCAGCGACTAAACGCTGGATCTCCCTACGCACCACAACCCAGACCCTTCGGAGGGTGACAGGAGGCCCTTCTCTGCCCATGACTGTGGGGGTGGGGTGAGCCCCATCCCCTGTGGCGCTTCCACCCGAAGGTGGCGCAGGACCTACGGAGGAAGGTGGCCCTGGCTGGGCACCAGACCTGCTAGTGCCAGATGCAACTACCAGCTGAGGAGGGACAGGTAGGTCCGCTGGGGCCAGCCTTCCCATATGTTCTGTGATTAGGTGTGTTTAAATACAAAATAGACAACAGCATTCCAGGTTAGTTGTAACAGCATGCAGTAATATTTCCATTAACCCAACACACCAGGGTTACAACAGTTGAACAGCAAGCATAACACATACATGTATTGAACGACAGTGGACATTCCAACAGCATGCAGGGATGATTGTTGGCAACAGGCCACCAAGATTGTGGTGTTTTAACAAGGGACATGCATCAAAGTAAGTGAAGATTTTATATAACAATAGGACATATGTCCCAACAAATGTTATCAGATTAGACATACCCATTGAGGTGTGGAATTGCATTGTTTATGCACATGGAGTATGGTGTAAAAAGAAACCTCCATTAACATTTTATTACTACTTTAACTGTACACTACATTCCTATTGACTGCAGTTGTATATCCCCTACATGTATTCTTACACTAGGCAACATGCATCTGATTGCATTGTGGGTTTTGCTACTTCATGATATATCTGGCCTATATCTGACATGGTAACTATCCAGGATGCAGATGTTACTGCTACATACTTGTATTTAATTGACTTGTTTATGTATCTGCACATCTGGATGTGTTCACATGGCGTTTTTACTTGTTTTCTACACAACACTACTTGTTAGGTCGCATACTAACATTTCTGGGGTACACCTTGACAGGCTACTCGTGTGCCAGATTTACCTATACATGTCAGCCATTTCACAACTGTTTAGAACTGTTGCATACTTCACAGCTACTGGCACTTCCTTCATCCATTTTATATGGGACTGCAGTACTGGGGGTTGTCAGCACTTACTACAACAGAGTAACATTTCTTCACTGCAAGGGTACAACAACATTTCTGAGTAACTGGCACATACACTCTGCAAGTATTATACCTTTCTTATTTATATTACATCTATTTTCTACGGGCTCACTCCTATATTTCACATTACACTGCATACAGTAGACATATTCAGGACATGTTATACCTTTATTGATAGGTTACAGGACTGTTTTGCAGGCTCACTCACTTTTTATCTATGACAGTGCATGCAGAGATAGTATTCCAGACATGTTTTTGCTTTATTCATGGGTTACTACACTCTATTCCTGGCTATCTGACTTATGAATTATAACAGTACATGCAGAGGATTTATTCAGGGAATGAATGTTTTATACTTCACAGCTATTGCCACTTCCTTCATCCACTTCCTGTGGGACTGCAGAAGTGTGGGTTGACAGCACGTAATACAACAGTACTATTTTTTATTGCAAGGGTACAACAACATTTAAAAGTAAGTGACACAGACACACTCCAGGTTTTGTACCTTTATTAATTAAATTGAACACTCTTTTCTACAGGCTCTCTCCTTTACTTGTTATTACAGTGCATACGGAAGACATATTCAGGAGATATTATACCTTTCTTGATGGGTTACAACACTCTTTTTCAAGCCTGCTCACTTATATGTTATGACAGTACATGCAGGCATAGTATTCCAGAATTCTTTTACCTTGATTGGTGGGTTAGTACACTCTATTTCTGGCTCACTGATGTTTGTTATATAACAGTACATGCAGAGGATTTAATCAGGACATTTTATTGCTATATTATTGGGCTTAAACACTTTTCTCATGCCCACTCACATATATCATGTAACAATACATGCAGAATATTTACTAACCAGCCTGGTGGTGCAGCCTTAGCAGCCTATTTGCATAGGCTTGCTGATTCATAGCGCCAGAACCTGCAGCTGTGGAGTAAATAAAGGGATATTGAGACATACCTATCCATTATTTAGACTATATTAGCTTATCTTACATACTGTATTTCATGGCTATCTACTTAGTAGTGGGGCATCCCGCATTTAACGGGCCTCCTGGATCCATTGGTTCAGAAGGTCCTGCTTCTACCTCTTCAGGTCTGCATGGTGGTGACGCACCTGCTCACCAGTCCGAGGGATGCCTGTGGCACTGGTGAGTTCATGAGCCAACCGATTCCAAGCATCCGCCTTATACCCCATTCCTTGGAACTGGCCCTGCAGGAGTCGGGTCTCATGCCGATGGACTAGGAGCCATACCATATATCGTGACTCCTCGATGCCCCAGCGTTGCACTCTAAAGTGTGTTCCCTCTCCAGCACCAGACATTCTAATTGCAGATGGGAGCTACAATCAGTTGTGGCGAGTATTCCCGCCTATGCGGCTTAAATATTCCGCATTTCCCGCACTTTTCTGTGATTGGCCATTTTTGAATAATATATATATATATATATATATATATATATATATATATATATATATATATATATATATATATATATATATATATATATATATATATATATATATATATATATATATATATATATATATATATATATATGTAGTTGTGGCTAAGTGGTTCTGTACTTTGACTATGATGTGTAGTGTCCTGGGTTAAAATCCTATCATCACATTTTATTTTACTACTGCCCAGACAAGTTAGGGGGCGTAACTGTGTTTAAGCAACTTTGCTCTACGTTGCTCCACGTTGCCCGATGGTGCACTGGTTGGCGCGGTGCGCACCTCCACGCAAACCGATTGCGCTGGCTAAAATGCTATTTACCTTTGGGCAACTATTTTGTGCTGTGGGCAACTACATTGTGCTGGGTAAAGCGTGAGTTAGCTCGGGGCAACTATATTGCGCTGGGTGAAGCGCTGCTTAACTGCAGGCAATTTTATATTGGGATCCTTTAAAATATTTATTTTATTCACTGATACATTGGCCATTTCACTGCTTTTTACTTATGTTTAAGCATATATGTTGGGTATTATTCCATATACTGATTTAAAAAATAAATACAAAAGGGAGTAGTGGGACTCGAACCGTGAATGCCTCATCTTTGTGCGAACGCTCTACCAGTACGCTATTGCTATATGGTGTGATTTGCATGAACATTCTTTGTTATGCTCTTCCATGTCAGTAATGCTAACTGTAGCTAAGCAATGGGCACACCCGCACACACACACGCGTACACACGCACAAATACGGGCAGCTATTTTGGGAGTTTAAACAACATTTTAATGTTATGCGTTTTAGAAGTCTGATGGGGGTTTACAATATCAGACAGTGGGGTGTTGGTTGCAGGGACATTTGAGCGGACTCGCTCTAGTTTATTTACTTTTATTTTCAACACTTGCAGGGGCATGGACATTTAGACTGCTCGGCAATCGGACATGCCCCCTGCTTTCTTACATGGTCCGTGTAAGACTTATGGTTGTGTCAGCGTGCCCTCATGCATATTCATGGCACACTGACATCATACCGTTCAACTGCAGCCTCCGAGTAAGACTTATTAAGTCTTACACGGAGGATTCGTGAATCTGGGAGATTATTTAAGAAAGGTAAGCAATTTCTTTCTTAAACAATCACATTGTATAATAGCAATAACCCTTTCCTAAGTATGGGTAATGCTGGATTAACCCAATATTTGCTTTGTTTGATTACTCAGAGTTCACCCTTCTGATCAAACCACACTAACCATGTATATAATAAAATGAAAATAAAAGCTATTGCAGGAATTCATTGTCAGCTTGTGTTGTATGCAAAAGTGTTGGAGTTGTTTTGTGTAGTGTGCAATGGAGTTTTTATTCACAAGCCCTTTGCTCCTCAGTACAGCAGCCTGGTGCTATTCAACAGCAAGTTTTTTTGGACTGCAAATGAAATCAGTAGTCTGGGGGCATGATGCCTAATTAAGTCATTGCACATCCCATTGTATTGCACTGCAATGATTCATGTGCTGTGCCACAATTCATAGATAGCTATACTACACAAATCCATGTAGATCAGTATACGACATGTGCAAATGCACATGAGAATTTATCCATATACACCCATGCATTTCCTTTCAAGAATCTGAGCTTAATGAAGCTCAGTCTGCTGATCCATGTAAGTAGTGCGGTGCAGTGCAGTATGAAAATGTGTGTATGGTGTGTGTGTGTCTGTAAGCCTGCATTTCTGTATGGCTGTCTATGCATAAATAGGAGTGATTTGTATACACATGCCTGTGGGTTGTCTTGTAGATGCCTGTGCTACTCACTTCCACTGGATCGTAGGGAGGACAGCTGAGTAGTTGTCTTCTCTACTCAGCTGAGCAATTCAGAGTCATGCAATTTGATAATAAACAGTTTCCTTCCATGTACTTAGCATAAAACTGTAACTGCAAACACAATAAGGAGTATGAGCTACTAGCTGGTGCTTGCATCACCTGCTGCTTTTTATGTGGTATAGATAATTAAGAATGCTCTGTTTTTCTCAACACAACTGGCTACAATAATAACAGTAGATAAAAATGAAGTGCTCTATATTCAAACATAGTTAAGCAGTCAGAATCCATGAATATATCATTATGAAAATTAGAAAAAAATGTTGCAGTGAATGGATGGAACAATACTACAGTGTAATGCCTGCTTAGAGGTATCATTCTGCATACTGCAAACATTTAAATCAACTCTATATTTTATATGAAGTGCTTGCTACAGAATGTAATACTGTGCTTGAACTGTTTCAGAAAGTGCAAATATTAGGAATGTTACAAATTGTGCATTATTGGATGCTGGAGTATAATTTGAATATCATTAAATAGATGATTTTTAGATATTAACAATATGCATATATTTATAAAATAAGACAGTGACTGGACTTCATAGAGATGTGCTGCACACAGGCACAGGGCTTGCATAGTTTTACAGCAGTGCACTAACCAGCATACACCACTTACATATTTAAAGTGGGTCATGGGGCATTTTATGCAGGCAGCTGTGCTCTGTTCCACATAGATGAACAGCACAGCATAGAAGCAAGCAGACATATGCATCTAGAAAAAGATGTACAGAAAAACATAGCTTAATGTATATTACAGCTGCAAGTTCCATTGTGTGAATCTTGCAGGACCAAAAAACTATACTTTGCAAACTGCGATGGATGCATTGGTTCATGTAATGTTCTCTTAATGCTGAATGACAAAGGATCAAATTAGACAACAGTGACAGATAGAAGGTACAATGCGAGCATCTCCACCTGACCTAGATGCACCATACAATAGACCTCTCACATTTTCTGCACTATCTGAGACAAAGACCTGCAGTTTCAATAAAACTAGACCCTCAAAAAATAGTTTACAAAGACAAACAAAGTATATGCTCTCTGGGGGTATTTTTGGCCTGATCTCTTCCTGCCACAGACATTGATCTTCAGTTTATCAGACTGTTAGATCATCATACCCTGTCCTGGTATTGCCTGTGGTTATGTTAAGCACATGATTCACACTGTACCAACCATCATCTTTTTGAAATAGACAGTTGCAGAGCCCCTAGAGTCTCTCTCTTTAAACTGGTAGTAATGGAGATAAAGCAATATATTGTGCCCTTTCATGCATAATGAAGGTGGTCTCTGACAGACAGTAGCAGAAGTAGCCATTGTTATTTCAATTTTCTGTGAAGATGGGGACACTTTTATGAGGACTAAATACTAGCCTGTAAATCACTGGTACAGAGTGATTTATCAATCAAGTCTATTTCAGTTTGTCCATGATTACACATTTGGACCCAATATATGCAGGAGACTTGCAAAAGCCCATGAGATCCATGTGCTATAGCACCTAGCTTCTCTTTTTGTCTCAGATTGCTAACAAAATAAAGTAACTCAGAAATGAAAACGCTGAACAGGGCTGGCTTGAACTCCCTCACCTCCTTCAATGGTATCAACTTTCACTCGCCCACAAACTAGTAAACCATCCACTAGATGTCCCATCCCTCCAGAATCTACTCCAACCCTATCGCACCACCAGACCACTAAAGTCCAGCAACAAAAATCACTTGCAGATCACTAAAGCCAATAACTATGCTGGTGAAGTAGTATTCTCTTGTGCAATAGTCAAATTATGGAACTCCCTCTCACCCATAATTACCTCCGTACCATCATGCACCCACTTCAAAACTTTACTAAAAGTGCATCTAAAAACATGCTGGCTATGCCCTTGCAACTCCCACTCTAATATCACCCACCCCATCCAACCACTACCTTTCTTTCCACCCCACTAACTACCTTCATTATAGCAAGCTCAGATGCTCATTAGCCTAATACTTATTATACAGCAGGAACTTCTTATTGTAACATTTGTTAATGTCTGTTATGTACTTCGTAGATAAATATTCTAGTTGTCTACTGATGCACTATGTTCTTCATCTGTAAATATGTTTGTAATTAATTGCAATGTTAAATTGTTAATCACTGTGTAATCCAGTGTAACTACTGTCTGTTTATTATAACTGTGGAGCTTTTCTCCCCGGGCCTCCGCTGAAAATGGACCTACGTCCAATCGGACATTCCCAGTCAGCAAATGTAATTAAATAAATAAATAAATAAATAAATAATAAATAAATAAATAAATAAATAAATAAATAAATAAATAATTAAATACTAGTTGTACTTGGTCACAGTTGACTACATAACACACGGAGAAGTTCAAAGTTTCAGAATTGGAAAATGTACTGCCAGTATGTATTTCATGTCATACATACCTTGGCAGCAATTCTATAGCTAGAAGTAGTGGTTGTTGGAAACATTGTAGCAGTTGTGAAATCACAGCCAGTTCAGATGAGAAACACAGTAATAAGCCCTTATGTAATAAGGTGCATTTATCTAACCCTGAACAGGAATGCAGTTTATATAAAGGTAGCAATATGACTATGCATACCTGCATGTGTATGGTGTTGGGTGTATACAAAACTATTATGCCAACACATGTGAAACCCTCTAACTGTAGTATTATATAGCTGTATCACTTGTGTTTTCCAAGCTGCCATCCTAAAGTTGACAGCAGCAAGGACTGCCTTTAGGAGAAATGTAGGTCTTAAAAGGGATGGCTGGGCCCAGCAGGGAGTGCATCTGCACTTTTGCTTATCAGGTAGACTGGTTGTCTTTTTTCTATATCTATCCCTTCCTCTATGCTTCATAGGTCCATAGGTTCATAGGTGTATAATAGGCTAATGGCCCAGGAGCCTTTACAAGCCTAGCCCATAGGATTACCCTGGCATCGTGCCACTCGACCTTAGTTCCAAGTGCCTCTGTCGAGTAGAGCTACTGGAGTGATCTCTGGGAGGGAATTTCCTCTACTCTCCAACTGCTGTTTGCAATTTTCCAGTGAGCACACCTGACTAACCCTGCTTAACTAGATATTCTACCCCTTGGCAGCTTCCTCGTGGCAAGAAATACAAGCATTATTCTCACCTGCAGAGAAACTATTAGTGTCATTAATCTTCCTGCTGTAGTAGCTGCTGTTCTCAATTTCCCAGTGAGCACACCTGACCAACCCTGCTTAACTGGATCTCCCAACCCTTGGCAGCTACCTCGTGGCAAGAAAAATACAAAACAATTTTTCACTTGAGAGAGAAACTGTGTGTTATTAATCTTCCTGCTGTAGTAGTAGCTGCTGTTCATAATTTCCCAATGAGCACCCCCACCCCTGCTGGATCTCCCAGCCCTTGGCAGCTTCCTCATACAAGAAATACAAGCATTCTTCTCACCTGCAGAGAAACTATTAGTGTCATTAATCTTCCTGCTGTAGTAGCTGCTGTTTGCAATTTCCCAATGAGCACACCCGACTAACCCTGCTTAATTGGATCTCCCACCCCTTGGCAGCTTCCTCGTGCAAGAAATACAAGCATTCTTCTCACCTGCAGAGGAACAATTTGTGTCATTAATCTTCCTGCTGTAGTAGGCAAGTTTCTGTTGTGAAACACTTTAGTGTTTATTTGACTAGTGGCATGCTCACTAACTCAGTCAAATAGATTTAGAATCCCCTATCCCTTCCCCTGAACTTTCTCCTTCCATTCTTCTCTCCTTTTAGCAACTGCAAATATCATGAGCTACAAAACTATAAAACTAGTAATGCAGCATGTGTTAGGTTGCTATTACATGCATTTTCTTACCACTAAGAACTGCATACTCTTAACTGCCCCACTGTCTTGAGGCACACATTAACTGATTGGTTTCTACTGTGGTCTGGCAAGCTGCCTCAAGGTTTCCAGGGATCATTTCTGTTTACTCAATCTCTCTTTCACCTTTCCTTTACAGCTTGTGTCCCATTGCTACTGTATTTTGACTACATTTCCCTTCATCCTTTGCCTCCTTCTTAGACTGCATCTGCCACTCCCCTGTGATCAACTTCTCTAAACTTACTTAGTCACCCTCAATAACTGGCGCTATTTTCAAACAGCCTTTTCATCCTTATGAAGGAAATTTCCTCTACTCCCCAAGTAGGTGTGCACGCCACTTAAGTGTTATATGTAAAGCTGTTTTTGTTAGATCATTCTGCACTTTTTATTGTCTGTACACTGCTTTTGATATACTGAGTTTTACAGGGTGATTTAAACTGTTGAGTTTTGCTATACATTTTTTGTGCTGCACAGCGCTCTTCCAGTGTTCGTGATATCTTCCAGGCTGAGGATACGAGTGAGCATACTACCAACATACTTTATCCATCCAAGTTTTCCGATGCTATTTATTTTTTTTATTTCTGGTTGCTACTGTGCTAATTGCTTAAATAAAACTGTGCCATATGGTCTGCCTCTTTCAGTTGCAGTTGTGAGGTTCTTTAACTTCTAACTGTAACCACAAGGTTTTTTGTAACCAGAGTTCCTATTTTCACAACCACAGTTTAAGGCATTACCTGTATGTGTTTATTGTTATTTTTTTCCGGGCACTACTGTAACTGATATACTGCTTTCTATGCATGTATTTCTGGGGCTGGTCTCTGTTATATCTACATTGTTACTTACAGCAAATGTACTGAAGAAATGTTAACTGAAGAGAATGTGGCAGTTGCTATAGAGTGCATTATGTAAAGTGTTTTTACTTGCTATACAATGTTCTACTTACTGCTTTTTTATTCTTAAACCTGTATACACTCCCTTAAAGGGCTTACAGTAAGTAATGTCTGTTGATGACATTTTGTAAAATGATTTTCTGTATATATTGTGTTCTATGTCTGCCTCATTTCTGATACTTCTGCTGTACTAATCTATCTCCCCTTCTCTTAGAGCCTCCTACTTTCCTTTTTCACCCCCCGTCTTTGTTGTTACTTCACTCCCTCATAGCCCTTTTGATTAATAACTCTGTCCGCTATCCTCCCTGTCTAGTTCTGCTATTACTACGCTGAGACACTTTCTTAGCGGTCATATATATTCTGTCCTACATCCCTACTAATACCCCTGTCCTAACATTTTTTCCCTCATACAGCTGCTGTTTACAATTTCCCAGTGAGCACACTTGACTAACCCTACTTAACTGGATCTCCCACCCCTTGGCAGCTTCCTCGTGGCAAGAAATACAAGCATTCTTCTCACCTGCAGAGAAACTATCAGTGTCTTTAATTTTCCTGCTGTAGTAGGCAAGTTTCTGTAGTGAAACACTTTAGTGCTTATGTGAAGACTGGTAGAGAAGGGTGAAGGCTGCCAGCCTAGCCAAACAGAATATGATACATAATTCTGGCATTTGTAAATACAAATGTAAAATACAGGCTTGTTTCTTAAATGAAAGAAAAATACTGTAAAATGTTGAACTTCAAGATTGTAGCAACATTGCCATCTGCTGTAAGGAAAACTAAGTCAAGCATTTCACATCTGTTCTTTGAAATTAAAATCATGTCTTGTATGTTCTTTTGATCTACAGAGCTCAGAGTCATTATGTCTGGACTAGCACATTATTTCTATTGTTTTAAGGCTAAAGGTAATGACCAGAATTTACATGCGGAATGTCCTTTACTGCTTTAAGTGTAAAAGAATGTAAATGCAGTTTATGTGTGGCCTGGGAACCAGGAAAGTGTCAAAAATGATGTAATGTGTATACTGGGAAACGTAAGTTTCAAAAAAACATGATGTAATCTGGGAGGGCCCAGCAGAAATGTACTATTGCTCAGAGATAGATTGTAAGCATTTTTGCCTTGCTATCCAACTTATCAGCACTCTGCCTGTGTCTTAAGTAAGTTATCTTAGAAGTGTGTTTTCTTGTAGTAATAGCTAGGACTATAAAGATTAGACTAAGTGTTTTTCTGTTATGTCAGAGCTGTACTACTGAATTATTTTAAGTTTCTGTGTGATCTTTGAACTCTTGAATAGCACTGTGGTGTAGTAGTATTGTCTTGTGTTTTTAGTATTGATTATTAAATATTTTTAAAACCTCTTAACTGTGGCTGCTTTATGTAGAGATAATTTAAGCTCTAGAGTACATTGCATGCTTATAAGTGATCCTGTAATAAGCCCTTCCAATAAGCCTTAAGAATGTTTAGTCACACTTACCATCGGATAATAATATTGCACAGTAATAATTGGACACCCTTTTAAGGGCCTTTGGGTAGCTGACAATTATTAGCTGGTGGTGGCAGGGATTGCTAACTTATAGCCTGGGTATAGGGGAACATCTGGAGAATCTGTGTCAGCCTTTCCCAGGAGTGTCTGTGAAGTTGTATAATTACTTATCTCAAAGTGTGTGTGTGTGTGTGTGTGTGTGTGTGTGTGTGTGTGTGTGAGTGTGTGTCAGCTACTTGGGCAGGGACATGAAGCACTGGTTGGACAGAGAGGGTACTGGAGGTTTTAGCTTGCCAGCTAGGCTGAGATCTGGATCCTATAGCTGTGTCAGTTGGGAGTATTATTGGGGACCTTGGGAGCAAGGGAGCGACCAGCCTAGGACTGACTGTGATATCTGTATGCTCTTAAGGGAAATTGCCCTTTACTAGGTGTATCTGTTATCCTTTCCACTCATATGAGATGCCCGATCTGGTGTTAGTGGGGAGGATTGAGGATCCTTGATTGCTGTGTCAGGGCATGGGCGACACAGCTTATTTGACTAGTGGCATGCTCACTAACTCAATCAAATAGTGTTGAACTAACCTATCCCTTCCCCTGAACTTTCTACTTCCATTCTTCTCTCTTTTTAGCAACTGCTAATATCAAGAGCTACAAAACTATAGAACTAGTAATGCAGCATGTGTTAGGTTTCTATTACGTGCGTTTTTCTTACCTCTAAGAACTGCATACTCTTAACTGCTCCACTGTCTTGAGGCACACATTAACTGATTGGTTTCTGCTGTGGTCTGGCAAGCTGCCTCAAGGTTTCTGCCCACTCACTCTTTGGCTAATGAAGTTCGCAGATGACTGCAAACTAGGAGCCCTAATCAAAACTCCTAACTATGTGGACATCCTACAAAAGGGCCTTACTGAGACAGTTGCCTGGTGTCAAAGCCATGGCCTCAAGCTCATTGCCAAAAAGTGCATTGTCATCCCCTTTGGTAAAAATTCTGTACCCATGAACTACAACATAGGCGGTAGTATACTTAACACTGAAAGTGTGATAAGAGACCTTGGGACACAGGTGGACAGTAGTCTCTCCTTTGATAATCACATTGCCACAATAGTCAGGAAATCCTTCTATGTGGCACACCTCATCACAAAAGATTTCTCATCCAGAAAGAAAGAGGTCATTGTTCCCCTCTACTCATCACTCATTAGACCCATTATAGAGTACAATGCCCCTTTTGGTATGTACCTCACAAGACATCTACAACAACTGGAAAGGCTGCATAAATACCTCACAAAGAGGATTACTGGCCTCAAACAGATGGCCTACGTAGACCGGCAAAAAAAAACTCCAGCTTTACTCTGACATATATCGCCTACTCAGAGGTGATCTCTGCCTAACATACAAAGCTCTGTCAGACCCAGAGCTGTTGAACATGCTCCACTTAAAGAAATCCCAATTCCTCCCAGCTACACGCTCTAGGGACCTAAACCTTGTCACCACAAAAAACAGAACATGCCAGAGGGATAGATTCCTGTCCCAGAGACTTCACATACTCTGGAATAAAATACCTATCTATATCAAACAAAGCTCCTCATTAGCACTCTTCAAGAAAAGTCTTGATGATTGGATGGGAAATAGGAAATTCACCCTGGGGATCACCTCTGTGGTTCTGCTCGACAGTGGCACAGGAAAATAATTTTCTTGGGTGGCAAAAGCCAGGGTACCTTTTTAACTGGGCTTGTATAGGCCCCAGGGCTGATAGCCTAGTACCTACCTATGAACCTATGAACCTCCATTTTCCCTCAGTGCGCTCGGGCTCACTCTGCTCCCCTACCCTACCCCAATACCCACCCACTCCCACAATTATATTTATACCTTGCATATGGTCTTACCTTTCCTATCTAGCCCCCAATCACCCAGACACCTGCACTAGTATCGTCCAATTCACTCAACCCTAATTATCTTCCTACTTAATATTTTCCCTTTCTGAATCTTCCTCACAACCTTTTCCTAACATGTACTATACATCAAAACCTTGTACTACCTTAATCTCCCTTACCTCCATTCTTCTTTTCTTACACACCACCTCCCTACATACTATATTCCACTCCCCAACTTCAACATTTTCACATCACCCATTGCACCCCACAATAATACCAGTAGTTTCTCTGACATCTCTCCCTCTTTATTCAACTTCCATACTTGGCATCTTACAAAAATTAGATCCTCTGTCATCGTAATACAACTAAAATTAATTTGTAACCCCCACCATAGGCCTCTCTTCATTACTCAACATTCCTCCATAATTACATGTCACTACCACACCTTCACTCTATGTGGCGACATTCACCCCAACCCTTGGACAATCAACCATTCTGCCCAAAACCTTTCTTCTTATGCCAAGAACCTCTGCTTCACTACAATTAATGTACGTAGTACCTGTAAGAAAACCACTGAATTCCATGCCTGGCTCTCTCACTTCTCCCCAGATATTGTAGCACTCACAGAGACCTGGCTAAAACCAGATATTGCTTACACTGAAATAATCCCTCCAGGATATAATATACATAGAAATGACAGGCTACATAAAAAAGGTGGAGGTGTCACATTAATCTACCGTGACACTTTAGCTGTTATACCATATGATAAACCTATACCAACTTTTGGAAATATGGAAAAATTACTAGTTAACCTTCAAATCAACAACAGAAAAGAATTATGTATTGCTGTACTCTATATTCCCCCAGGCCAAAACATACCTACTCTGGAAGATCTACTATCCTGGACAACCCTCAATATATCAAATGAAACCATCATTCTTGGCAAAACAAATATAAACTGGCAAACTGTCATTACTGACTCCCCAGTAAATAGTATTAACTTGCACAGATTTACTCAACTCATATCTAACCCCACGCGTAAGGTAAAAAAAACAAACAGAGTCAACCTTAGACTGTATTCTCATATCACACCCTCAAATATTCACCATGGCAGGGACCCTACCCAATACCTTTAGTGACCATCTTCCTGCCTATACCCATAGAACTCAACTTCATATTGACAAATTGCATTGTCTAAGAACAACTAGGTATCTTACCCATTTCAATGAACAACTATTCTTAGAGTCTCTAAAAACCCACAACTGGTCCTCTACCAAATTTCTTCCACTGGATGAAGCAGTCAACTACTTTAATAAAGTCTTTTCAGATATTCTAGACAGTCTTGCCCCCACACATACCAAAAGAGTAATGCCTAACCATGCCCCATGGCTAACTAAACAAACTAAACAGTTACTTACCTCTAGGGATAAAGCTTGGAAGGAATGGGTTAGAAGCAAAATCCCACAACTTGAGCTCAGATATAAACAACTCCATAACAATGCCAAAAAGGAAGTCATCAATGATAAAAAAGCTATATCTCCACTAAACTCACTACCCAACAAAATAACCCCAAATTGTTCTGGAACTCTCTTTCCTCTCTCCTAAATCCTGGTACTCAACACAACCTCTCCCCATCTCCTGACAAAGACCCTCAAGAAATTGCCCAAGCCTTCAATTCTCATTTTATTGATGCTATCCACAAACTTGTTAATGATTTCTCTCTACAAACTAACAAAAGTATAACCGGCAACATAAACAACAATACTTTCTCTAACCACTCCCTCCACATCAATTGCAATTCCAACAAAACCATCCACTCCTCTATTTACATTACAACCTGTACCCACCTCTCTAGTTCATAAACTGCTCTCAAAACTAAAACCATGCTCCCCTTCTTCCGATGGCCTTCCAGCTGAATACCTAAAACTTGTAGCAGATTCTATAGCTTTTCCAATTAGCATTCTCATTAACTGATCAATCTCTGAAGCATATGTCCCACAACTATGGAAAAACTCAATTATTTCTCCCCTTCACAAAGGCAGTAACACCAGTGATCTATCTAACTACTGGCTCATCTCCATACTTTCACCTCTATCTAAAATTTTAGAAAAGTGTATTCATTCTCAATTGCTAAAACATCTCACAGACAATAACCTACTTGCACCCACCCAACATGTTTTTCGGCCAGCACACAGCACAACAACAGCCTTACTGTCATTTACCAACACTGTATACCAAGCTCTTGATGCAGGCCTAATAACATCAGTGATCCTACTAGACCTATCAAAAGCTTTTGATACAGTGTCCCACTCAAAGCTACTTTTACAACTTGAGACCGTAAACTGCTGCCCACACATGCTATCCTGGTTCCATAACTATCTACACAACAGAAAACAATCTGTTAGATGGCAAAGTAAGCAATCCAATTACCTACTCAACAACACAGGCATTCCCCAATGGTCTGTTCTTGGGCCCTTGCTTTGTAACATATTTATTAATAATCTCCATAAAGCATCCCTGCAAAGTACACTCATTCAATACGTGGACGATTAGACAATAATTACATCCTTTAACAACATCTCAGATCTCCTAAAGTTAACACAAAATGCATTTACTTCCATCAAATCTTGGCTTAACGAAGCTCAACTGCTACTTAACCCCCAAAAATCAAAACTTTTACTCTTCACAACCAAAGCTCTAACTCTAGACAATACAGAAACTGAAATCGTAAAAACAGCCAAACTACTTGGCATCACAACTGATGACAACCTATCCTTTGAGAATCATATACTCATCTCAATCAAATGACCCATTTTAAGCTTGGCAAACTCTGTAGACATAAACTCTATTTGGACAAGTCTACCAAGTTGAAACTAGCTAACAGTCTACTTCTACCCTCCCTCCTCTATGGTTGCCCCATTTTCAATAACCTACACACATCTCTCCTGAACAAACTGCAGTCATGCTACTATAAAATTGCCAAGTTTGTCTCCAACATGCCAACTCGCACACATCATTGCCTGGTCATTAAATCTATAAACTGGTTTGAGTTCCCTCATTACCTGCATTGCTCCCAACTTACTCTTGCCCACAAGCTACTAAATAATCCAAACTTCTGTCCAACCCTTCAAACTATAATACAAACACACACACCCCTACTCGGCATCTATTGTCCTCTAACTAACAACTCTTAACCATAACTAAACCCAAGAAAAGAGCTGGACAATGTCTCTATTCCCATGCTATTGACAAATTTTTGGAATGCGCTCCCTCTCTCTCTTACTCAACTAGACTCTTTAAAAACTTTAAAATTTGCACTAAAAGAACACTATCTCAATAACCTTTTCTGTTCTTGTCATATAATTAAACCACCTTAAATGTTTTGACCACTATACACTACAAATACTTTTAATAACTTAATATAGTTGCAATTAACACTATCTGTCTTCAAATTTAATCTCTTGCTTTCTTTATTTCTGTGGCTGAATAAACAGAATTGATTAAACAGTATTCTTACTTATGAGAATATACAAACAGAATTACTAAAAATCTATCACACTGGGTTTATTTTTCTTGTATTGTATAATTTCTGTGATTGTATGGAGCTTTTCTCCCCCGGGCCTCCACTGAAAATGGGTCATTGGCCCAGTGGACGTCCCGGTTAACAAATGTCAATAAATAAATAACTAAATAAATAAATAATTATATTTCCCATCCACTCATAATGATTTCTCTTGAAGAGGGCTAGTAAGGTGCTCTGTTTGACATGTATGGGAAGTCTATTCCATAGCATGGGCAGTCTCTGGGTTATGAACCTGTCCCGCCAGCATGTTCTCTTTATTGTGTAATGAGGTTGAGGTATCTGGAGTGTGTGGTGTGCAGGGATTCAGATTTCTTTAGATGTAGAATTTCTAACAACGCTGGGTCAGATATGGCTTTGTAAGTCAAACAGAGATCGTTTTGAAGTAGGCCATATGAGATGGAAAATAGTTGGAGTTTTTTGACTCTGTTCATATAGGAGGTGTTTAAGGCCTAGGATCCTCTTTATGAGGTACTTTTACAGCTTCTCCAGTTGTTGCAGGGGTCTAGTGAGGTACATGCCAAATAGGGCATTGTACTCGATGATTGGCCTAATGAGGGAAGAGTAGAGGGAAACAATGACCTTTTTCTTCCTTGATGCAAAACCCTTAGTAATGAGATGTGCCACACAGAAGGACTTTCTGACCACAGTGGCAATGTGGTGATCAAAAGAGAGGTTGCTGTCAACCTGTGTTTCCAGATCTCTTATAATGCCTTCTGTGCTCAGTGGACTACCATCGATGTGGTAATTCATGGGAACCGGGTTTTTCCCAAAGGGGATGATGACACATTTTTTAGCATTGAGCTTAAGGCCATGGTTCTGACATCAGTCATTGGTCTCAGTGAGGCCTTTCTGTAGGATGTCAACATCACTTGGAGAGTTAATAATAGCTCCCAACTTGCAATCGTCTGCGAACTTTGTCAGCCAGAGTCCCTTCTTGTTGGCTAGAACTTCAGAGAAGTAGATGCCAAACAGGAGAGTATCCAAGAATGAACCTTGTGAGACTCCAATCGTGACTGGTCAGCAGTCTGACTTGGAGTCAGCTACTTTCACACTGTGGGTTCTATCTGTGAGACAGTTTGCAACCCACCTAGTGATATAGGGGTTGATGCCTAGCTTAGTGAGTTATTCTATGATTCCTGAGTGGGGAATGGTATGAAAGGCCTTGGCTAGATCAAGGTAGGCTGTAGGAACCACCTTGCCTTCATCCACAGCTCTGGTGACTGACTCAAAGAAGTCGACCAAGTTGAGCAGGCATGATCTACCCTTCAAAAACCAAACTATGTGGGATACAGTGTTTGGAGATTCCCTAAATTCTTCTTTATGAGGTACATGATGATGTGTTCCATAGCGTTGCATATCAGACTCATTAGGCTAATGGCGCAATAGTTCCCAGGGTCTGTAGTTGCTCCTCCTTTGTCGAGAGGGGTGACTGTAGCAGTGCTCCATTCAGTAGGGACAAAGCCTGAGATGAGGCTGTGATTGAACAGGACACACAGGTGAGGTGCCAGTTCACTCTGTAGTTTATGTAGAACACAGTCTGAGATATTGTCAGGTCCCATAGAAGCTGTATTCTTGGCCTTGGACAGTGCAGCTTTAACCTATGCAGCAGTAATACTGGGTGCCTGGCAATCTACTGACATTGTGATTGGTCCTTTGGGGGGGCAAAGTTGGCACTGAATCTGTCAGCCAGTATATTGGCAATATCTGTTGGCTCGGTACAGGAGATACCATTCATAGGTTCATACTAGGCTATCTGCCCTGGGGCAATTATAAGCCTAGCCTGATTCTGTATGGCTTCCCTTGATTTGAGTATACTGTGCCCTTTTTAAGGTTTAGTTTACTGTGCCTCTGTCTAATAGTGACATGGGAGTAATCCCTGGGACAAACCTATGATCCCCCATCCACTTATCGAGATTCTTCTTGAAGAGATTCAGTGAGGTGCTCTGCCTCACATGAACTGGAATTCTATTCCTCTTGGTTATGAACCTGTCCCTCCAGCAAGTTCTATTTATTTCTGTGCTGAGGTTTAAGTCCCTCGAGCATGTGGCTCTAAGGGATTTAGATTTACTGTGGTGGAGCATGTCCATTAATTCTGGATTTGACATAGCTTTGTATGTCAGGCATAGATCAGTAGGCGGTATGCAACTGAGTAGAGCTGGAGTTTTTTAACTGAGCAGCATATGGCATCTGTTTGAGACTCTTGATCCTCTTGGTGAGATACTTTTGGGGTCTTTCTAATTGCTGCAGGAATATGGTAAGGTACATCCCAAAAGGGGCATTGTATTCTATGATGGGACTGATGAGGGATGAATTAAGGGGCATGATTACCTCTCTTGATCTAGATGTGAAACCCTTTTTGATGAGGTGGGCTATGTATAAGGTCTTTCTAACCGCTTTGGCAATGTGGTTTTCAAAGGAGAGATTGTTATCAACTTGAATCCCCAGGTCCCTAATAACTTTCTCTGTACTTAATGGGTTTCCACCTATGTGGTAATTTGTGGGCACATTGTTTTTGCCAAAGGGTTTGACTATACATTTTTTGGCATTTAGCTTTAAACCATGGCACTGGCACCAGTTATCTGTCTCTGTGAGACCTTTTTGAAGGATGTTTGTGTCAGCTGGAGAGTTGATTATGGCACCCAGTTTGCAGTCACCTGCGAACTTGGTGAGCCATAGTCCTTGCCTGTATCTCTGAAAAGTATATACCGAACAAGAGTGGTCCCAGGACAGAACCCTGTGGGACACCACTTGTGACTGGTTTCGAGTCTGACATGGCTCCAGCAACTCTCACTCTGTGGGTTCTGTCTTTGAGCCAGATTGTGAACCATCTTGTGACATAGGGGTTTATATTTAAGCTGGATAGCTTATCTATGATGCCCGAGTGGTGTATTGTGTCAAATGCCTTTGCAAGGTCCAGATAGGCTGTGTGGACTGCCTTCCCTTCATCTATGGCTTTGGTGACTGTTTCAAAGAAGTCAACCAGGTTCAAAAGGCAGGATCTGGCCTTGACAAAGCCGAACTGGGTAGGATCTAGTGTCTGTAGGTCCCCAATGTCTTTGTTTATGAGCTCCATGATGATCCTCTCCATAGCCTTGCAGACTAAGCTAGTCAGGCTTATGGGGCGATAGTTTCCAGGGTCCGTAGAGGCTCGACCTTTGTGGAGTTGGACCACTGTTGTTGTACGCCATTCTGTGGGCACATATCCTGTAGTGAGGCTGAGATTGTATAGCTGTTTTATTTGAGAGATTAGTTCCTCTTGTAGTTCATGTAGGATGCAACCTGGGACGCCATCTGGTCCCATTGAAGCAGTGTTTTTTGCTTTGGAGAGGGCAGCCTTCACCTGAGCATCTGAGATGTTTGGGAGGCAGCCCTCTGCCGGGATAGATACTTGCTCTTTTGGGGGAGAAGTTTGCACTGAACATGTCTGCCAGGATATTGGCGATGTCTGTGGGTTCAGTGTATTTTTTGTTGTTTAGAATCAACTCAGAACAAGTCTGGGAGTTGCATCCCAGGTTTCTAACATAACTGAAAAAAGCCTTATGATTGTCTTTGGTGTCCTGTGCAATTTTTCTCTCGAAGCTGGCCTTGGAGGATTTTATGAGGGATCGTAATTTTTTGCTAGTACTGATCAGAGATGCCTTCCCTATTAGGGATTTTGCTCTAACATGTAGTAGCTTCCTCCTTCTGTTGTACAGTTTATTTATGGCAGGGGTCCACCAGACTGGATGCCTGCCTTTGGATGATTGGGTCTTGGTTTTGTTTGGGATAGCATGATCCATGCATTCCTGGAGATGTCCGTAGAATGCATTTATATAGGATTCTGCAGTTTGGACTGTAGTTTGCACTGGCCCTGGGGCCTTGAAAGATTCCACTTCGGTTTTGAGAAGTGAGAAGTTCGCTTTTGAGAAGTTTTTCACTGTGGTTTTCTGGGCTGGGGGTGGGGTCGGGATGTGGACATCCAGTGAAATTATTTTATGGTCTGATCTTACCAATGAGGGATATACTTCTGGTGTGGAGCATAGAGTCCCCATGTTGGTAATGATCAGGTTTGTCCCTCTTGTGGGAGTGGTGACTAGTTGTTCCATAGCATTTTAGTTTATAATTTCCAGGAATCTTTGGGCTAAGGTGCTGGGGCTTGAGTAGTGCTTCCAGTCAATGTTTGGGTAGTTGAAGTCACCCAATATAATGGTGTTCGGAGAGATCTTCATGTTCTCCAATGTTTTCAGGAAAGCCGAATGGGATTCCTGACTTTGAGAGGGTGGTCTGTAGGATGCTATAAACTGAAAAGCAGTCTTGCCCACTGTTAGTTGCACATGGATGGTCTCCGATACTGCAATGCCACTAACCTGGAGGTGTGGATATCCTTGATAAATATGGAAACTCCCCTCTTTTGTGGTTCGGTCCGGTTTTGGGGGATATGAGGTATAGCCTGGTAGTGCTGGGGTGCTCTCTGGAGCCTTGAACCAGGTTTCTGTCACTGCACAGATATCGATGTTCTCCATACTGAGGAGAGCGTGCATCTTGAGGTTAAGACTTCTGGCGTTTAGCAGCATTACCCTTAGTTTCTTGTTCCTTGTGCTGTCTATGGGGGTGGATTTGACTTTTGAGCCTTGCCTAAAAAAGGCACTATGGGGGTGGCAAGAGCCTTTGCCAATATCCCCAGTGGTGACAGGTGCAAGCCGTCCCTAGCAAAGCAACGTCGAGCATGTCATCCCAGGCTGACAGACACTGGATCCCCTTCGAATGACACCAAAATTTTAGCCATTTGTTAAAATCGATCATTTTGTCTTTGTACTGTGGCATCATTGTGGGTGAGGGTAAGATGCTGCTCAAGGACAGGGTCATATGAGGCTGGGCTACATGATCAGAGAGCTCCTCTATGTCTCTTTTCATGTAGTCCAGGGAGGTACATCTCAGGTCATTCACACTAGCATGTACAATGACTTAGTCATATTTGTATTTGCTTTGGAGTGACCTGAGTGCTTGATCCTAGCACCTGACAGGCAGCTCACTGTGACCTTCTCTTTATTCAGCCTGGTGGTGTGTCTGACAATAGAGTCACCTATAACAAGAGTATCAGGTGTGTTATTCAGCCTTAAGGGCTGTGGCTGCTTGGCACACTGACTTTGTGGGTTATGTGTTGTGTGTGTTTTGTTTTGAGATAGCATTTGCTTGGATGTCTGCTTTGGAGGTCTCTGTTGCTTAGGTAGATTTTTATTTAGAGACTCCGAGTATGTTTTTGTGTATTTATGTGTTTGGTTCGCTGATGTGGTGGGACTATGTGATACTGGAATTGTGTTGTGTGAGGTTACCTTCTCCTCCTGACTGGTTATACCAGTTTTGAGATGAGAGAGCTCAGCCTCCAGTTTGACTAAATAGTTGCATATCTCACATATATTTAAACCTGTTTGGAGGAGGAGAGGGTTGTCCGTGTACATGAGACAGTTGTAACATTGCCTCAAAATTCCCAGATTCACCAGCTGGACTGGAGAGGAAACCATTGACTGACCTTTGGACATGCTAGAGTAATAGGGAAACAGAAACTGCATCATTGTGCAGTAGCTTAGATCAAATCTGGGTATTGCCATGGAGATTCTTTCCATAACTATAGAAG
The DNA here is from genome assembly GCF_019279795.1 of Protopterus annectens. Lineage (NCBI taxonomy): Eukaryota > Metazoa > Chordata > Ceratodontiformes > Protopteridae > Protopterus > Protopterus annectens. The sequence continues at coordinate 251,030,374 of NC_056730.1, read as the reverse complement.
GCCTTGTAGTTGTCTTTACTATCTGCTGCAATTCTGTTTTCATAGCTAGCTTTAGAGGATTAAATGAGGGATCTCAACTTTTTGTTGAGGCCGATAAGGGAGTTTTTCCAGTCTTGGGACTTAACCTTATTTTGCATCAGTTTCCTCCTTCTGTTGTAGAGTTTTCTTATAGTAGAGGGCCACCATATTGGCTTCCTTTTTTTGAAGGAACGTGTCTTAGTTTTATTAGGTATGGTGAGATCCATGCATTTGTGTACGTGTTTGTACAGTGCATTGGTGTATAATTCGGCAGTCATGTAACTATTCTCCATTTGCGTGTGTGCCATGAAGTTAGCCACCTCTGTTTTTAGGAGCCCAAAGTTAGCTTTGGAGAAGTTTCTCATGGTGGTTACCTTTGCAGGGGTGGTGGGAGGTATATTGATTTTCAAGGTGATTAGTCTGTGGTCGGATCTAACCAGGGAGGAGTTGACTACTGGTGTCGAGCAATGGTCGCCAATGTTAGTAATCACCAGGTCAAGGATGTTGCAGCCTCTAGTGGGACTAAAAATGAGCTGGTCCAGGGCATTAGAATTAATGAATTCCAGGAAACGGGCAAGTGTATTGGTAAATGAGTAGTTTTTCCAGTTAATGGAGAGGTAGTTGAAGTTGCCCAGTATAAGAGGGGTAGGTTGGACCCAAATATTTTCCAGGGTGCTTAAGAACGTGGAGGCTGAGTCATGGGACATGTTCGGGAACATAAAGCAGGCTACGACCTGAATCACTGTCTTACCAATGTTAGCTGCACCTGAAGTATCTCTGATGTGTTATGTTGGGCTACCAGTCTGGAGGTGTGCACATCCTTTATGAATATGGAAACACCACTGCCTTTGGAGCTTTGGTCCAAGATCTGGGGCCAAAAAGTGTGGAATGAGTTATAGTCTGATAGTGCAGGGGTGCTTTCTGCTTCCTTGAATCTGGTCTCTGTTACTGCACGAATGTCGAAGTTCTCCATTTTAAAGAGTGCTTTGAGTGAGTGCATTTTGAGATTTGGACTTCTAGCGTTGAGCAGCCTGACCCTCAGATTGCATTTGTTTGTAGCTGTTACCGTGGTAATCTGGTCTTTCAAACACCACCTAAAAAATGCACTATAAGTGTGGCAAGAGCCTTGGCCATTATCCGGAAGCCCAGGGGTGACAGATGCAGGCCATCTCGGGCAAAGCATCGGTGTTTCTCAGTCATGTCATCCCAGGCAGATAGATACTGGATCCCATTAGAATGACATCAGAAACTTAGCCAATTGTTCAAATGAATCATTTTCTGCTTGTACTGTGGTATCATTCTGGGTGATGGTAGGATGCTGCTCAGGGCTAGGGTCATACCTGCCTGGGCTACATAATCTGAGAGCTCCTCCATGTCTCTTTTCATGTAGTCCAGGGAGATCTGTCTCAGTTCATTCACACCCATATGTAGACAGAGTCATATTTGTACCTGTTGTTGAGGGACCTAGGGTGTGTGTTATGATGTGGATCCTGGCACCTGACAGGCAGCTGACTGTTACTTTCCCCTTATTCAACCTAGTGAGTGAGACATCAGTGTGCCTCACTATTGAGTCACCTATGACTAGTGCATTGTGCATGCTGTTTTGCCTTAGGGGCTTTGGTTGAGTGGCACACTGTTTATGAGAGTTATGTGTCTTGTGATTAATGTTGTGTTGTAGTGGTCGAGTGCATTTCTGCCTTGTAGGTCTCTGCTGTTTGGGTATATTTTTGTTGAGAGCCACAGTGAAGGTGGGTGTGTGGTTTGTGTTTTTATGTGAAGGCAGTGCTGGTGTGTGTTCTGAAGGGCATTGTTTTCCATGTGGTGTGGTTCAAGTGTTGACCTTCTCCTCTTAACCAGCTATTCCGGCCTTGGCTGGAGAGTGCGTGGCTTCCAATTTGGATATACAAGTGCATCTCTTGTAAGTCTGAGTATTGGGAGGTAAGAGGAGAGGGTTGTCGGTGTACATGAGGCCATTGTAACATTGTCACAGTATGCCCAAGTTCACCAGGATAATAGGAGAAAGCACAGAGAACTGACCTTTAGACATGCCTGGAGGAGTGTGCATTAATAATAAGCACTGGATCTGTTTCCTTGTAGAACATTTAGTGCTGGTAACACTTTTGTGTGCTACAAAAATTGCTACAAGAAGTCTGGTACAGTGCTAGACTAATAAGTTAATAAAAGTGCAGGAGAGGAAAGAACTAGCAGATCTAAGGGAAAATTTTAAGAGCAGACTTTGGCACCACTCAGATAGGCTGGAAACAAGTGCAAATGCAGGCTTTTAAACCAGACAATGGCATGGTATATTAAAGTTAACTCTGCATCTGTAACTGTCATTTTACCATCCCCTTCAGTGTTCAGTTTATATCTTTATCTCTTGGATTCCCAGTTGTCTGCATGTTATGAAAGATGAGTCAGACAGAAGACTCTAGTCAGACAATGTTAGTTCTACTGAAATTAATTGGTAGTACCAGTTGAGTGGAAATACTGATAGACATTTGTCTGCAGCATAGATTTAATGGATGGTAAGAATCACATATTGCATCAATATAATAAGCATGTCACTGAAATACTATGTCAATGAAAAGGTTTTTGTTCCGAGCCAGGACCACCACCACAATCAGTGCCATCAGGACACACAAGTCATTAGAGCAGGAGGATTCTTTATTGTCCTTGCATGGGAAGACTGGTACTGAGATCATCTAAGGATGGAAGGACACGAGCAGTATGATGGACTTACCACATCCATCTCAATTAATGATGCACTGGCTTAGTAACATATATGGCAGATGTCTTTACAGCACCAATGCTCATACAGACATTATACTGAACCCAGCATATACTGCTTACGTTTTCTTACAGCAAAGTCAGGTATTAAGCCACATAAAGATGGTAGCAGAACAATGCCTTGGTTGTATTGTTCTTCCTGCGTGGACATCCTTAGCATGCATGCCATAGGACTACACAAAGCGGGGCCTCACTCACAAATGAGCCTGAGATTCTAGGGACTGAAGACTCACTATCCCAGTTTGGAAGGGGGTGCTTCCCATGAAAGCATACAATGCAATGCTCTCTCTGTGTTTGCAACAGTAGAGGAACACACTGCATATGATGTTGGCACATCCATCACAGTTCATCTTTAAAGAAGTGTCTGATACCTCCTCATTTTATACATTGTCCTAGACTTACAGACAGCACTTTGCATAAATCAGCAAATTCACTGGAGTATCAGCCAGGCAGAATATGATTCTACCAAGTCCAACAGTAGTTGATTGCTTAGTTATGTAGCACTTGTGAAGATGTCACTCATCTCAGTCAGTAGCTTTGTGAGGAGCTGTAGCCCAGAGATAAAGTCAGGGGTAGTCTTACACAGTCTATAGTGACTAACACTTCCACTGTCACCTTTATGTGGGAGATTTTCAGTGCCACTATAACTGCCTTCATGGGCAGTATTTTCAGAAGTCATGTGGAGGAACATACAACGGATGGTCATGTGGGAGGGCATCTGCATCAGGAAGTATATAACCCCTCATCATACATGGTGATGTTACCCAACCACTCCTGGCAGGGCACTACATGAGAGGACTCCATCAAGGTTCTGCTCCAGCAGTAGCACATCATGCTGCTACAGGAGGCTCTGGGTCCTACTACAGCAAGACAAAGGAGTGGTGCAAGTTCACAGTCACCTAATGGCACTGCATCTCCATCACAGGACTGTATCTCACCATAGGTTCATAGGTGTATACTAAGCTAAAAAAAACACTGGGGCCTTTATAAGCCTAGCCTTGCAACCCAAATGTATCCCACAAGTTATTGTGCCTTAACGGTTGTAATAAGGGTGTATATATGTTAAATCATGCTTTAATGGCTGCCTTTGTCCATCTGTGACATAGATATCAGACCAGGGGTGAATTTGATGGCAGATATGCAAAAGGTCCATCATAGTGGGATCCAAGGATGCCTCATATGCGAGGCCGAACTTGCTTCTCAGCAGACTGTAGTAAACAAAATATGGAGATACAGCTCAGAGGCAATCTGCATAGGAAATTGTGTTTCAGTTCTGTGCTCTGTTTGTGAGAAACGTCAGTGGATGTTCTAGTTGTTGCATGTGACTGGTCAGTTATATACCATAGAGGTCATTATATCCAATGATGGGTCTGATAAAGGCGGAGTAGAATGGCACAATGATTTCTCTGGACATAGATGCTATGCCATTACTTATAAACTGAGTGACATAGAATGATTTTCTTAATACTTTAGATGCATGGTCAAAAGCCAGGTTACTATCTGGGTCTATGTCAGATGATCAACTTTTCAGAAACTCAAAAAAAATATCGAAGAGAATATAAGATTGAGTTTCAGAAAACATGTTAATCAAAAAAATAAAAAAAATAAAAAAACACAAAAATCTATCTTTTTTATGTTTTGGAGAGGGGCAAGCTCCCTGCACCCCCCTGCAAATTATATATACCAACTCCGAAATTGCACTACAGTGAAGAATAGGGTACATTTCCCGATCCTGCCTGTACCACAATCTCCATTAAAAGCTTTGGGTTTTCAAAAACTCGATCATATGGTCTTGACCATATGGAGTTTGAGTTTCTGAAAACCTGATCAACTGATGGGGACCCTACTGTCTACGCTTTTCCAAATTCATGAGTACTGTGTTTAATATTAGGAGGTGTTTTATCAATAAGGTAGTTTCCCTGGTACTGTGGTGCACAGTATCCTCAAGACGAGGAGAACACGGATCACAGACTGCACACAGTGGCAGGGCTACCCACTCGACAGTGTAAAATATGGCTCTAGATAATTTGGTCATGTTGACTAATGTCACCAAAAAACGGGCATTGCTAGTTACCCATGATAAGTGGGTTGAGGCCTCAGCCTACTCTGACCAACACCAGGGACCCTTGCTAATGGTGGGAGGGGTATATGTACCCCTATTGGCCAGTGTGCACCCGCCATAAAGCCCAGCACTTCTGGGCCAATAAGCTACTGGCTTGCCGGTGTCTAGCTGCCCAGCCTGGGTTACCTAGGATAGCTCTGTTGAGCGAAAACTGGATGTAAAGCCAACCAACCTGCCAAACATGAGCTGAGAATTGCTACGCTTAATGTAGGTTCACTGACAGGATGCAGCTTGGAAGTGGATGACATGATGTTATGGAGGAGGCTGGACATTCTATGTATCCAAGAGATGAGATGGAAGGGCAGTGGAGCAAAGCCACTTGGCTTTGGATCCAGAGTCTACTACTCAGGTGGAGGGCAGGCTAGAAATGGTGTAGGAATTGTGGTGAGAGAGAAGCTTCAGAAGGCAGTAAGGGATATTATCAGAATTAATTACAGACTCTTGGCAGTCAGATTCCAATGTAACGATAGGGCAGTATTCATAATCTCAGCCTATGCCCCACAGCAGGGTTGTGATAGTGAGGAAAAGAGTGCATTCAGAAAGCAGTTGCAGGACATACTAGATAAAGCAGGACAACATGAATTGGTGTTGATAATGGGTGACTTGAATGCACATACTGAGACAGACAGAACAGGATATGAGGACTGCCTGGGTCCACATGGGTGAGGCAACAGGAATAAAGAAGGAAAAGTCATTTTAGACTTCTGTCTGGCAAATGGCTTGATAGCAGCCAACACATGGTTCAGAAAGAGAGAGAGAATCACAAGATTACATATAGGTGTAGTCAACATGCAACTCAGGTAGACTTCTTCCTAGTAAGGAAAAGGCACTGGGGTAGAATCCATGATTGCAAAGTCATCCCCAGTGAAGCAGTCATCCCAAAGCATAAACAACCAGTTGCCACAATCAGCTGCTAGTAGTGGTCAGAGAAGGCTCTAAGGTCAACACAGACCAGGCTGAAGACCTGGAAGTTGACTGGAGAGAAAGTACAACAGTTCATGGGATTACTCAGGGCTCTAGCACCCCAAGAAGAGGAGGAAATAGGTGGAGGTGAAGAAGAATGGCAGTGCCTAAAAACAGCATATGTTAGGACTACAGAAAAGACATGTGGCCAAGCCAGGTATGGAAATAAGGTACATAAGGAAAGCTGGTGGTGGAATTCATAAGTCCAGGAAGTTATCAAAAGAAAGAAGGAGTGTAGGATGAAGTGGGAGATAGAAAAGACTGACCAGGCTAGGAAGGACTACTGGTTGGCTAACAAAAAAGCTAAGAAAGAAATTGCAATAGAAAAGAATAGGGCATTGGAGGCACTGTACCAACTTCTGGAATGTGACTCACTAAAGGGCACAAAGAAACTATATCATGTTGCAAGGCAAAGACAGAAAGATAAAGAAGATAGTCGGACACCCTTCATAAGGGATGCCATCAACAACCAGCTCACTAGTCCAGAGGACATCAAAGGCAGATGGAAGGTGTATTTCCAGAAGCTTCTAAATGCAGAAAACCCCATAGAAGCTATACTGCCACAGAAACAGCCTACAATGAGAGAAGAAGAAGTGACCACCCTAGAAGAAGTAAGAACAACACTAAGGAAGATGAAGTCAGGGAAAGCAGCAGGCTCAGATGAGGTCACAGCAGATATGATAATGATGCTGGGTGAGATAGGGGAGAAATGGCTCCTGAGGGTACTAATAGCAGTGTAGAGGGAAAGGTGTATCCCAGATGACTGGAGAATAAGCATACTCATGCCAGTGTACAAGAACAAAGGGAAAGGAACATCCACAACTGTGGGCAGTACAGAGGCATCAAACTCCTATCACATTGCATGAAAGTTCTGGAGAGGGTGATTGATAAATGGATACGCAGAGTAGTAGAATGTAAGATGGGAGGTGAGTAGTTTGGATTCAGATCAGGATGCGGCACAACTGACCCGATGTTTGCATTGAGCCAGATACTTGAGAAGAAGCTAGAGATGAGGAGAGAGTCCAACTGGGCATTCCTTGACTTGGAGAAGGCATATGACAAGGTCCTAAGAAAGCTGATCTGGGCATTACTACGGTAGTTTGAAGTCCCAGAAACACTGGTAGAATTAGTGTAGGCTATGTACAAGATTCCAATGACTCAAGAATGAACAGTGTTTGGTCTCACAGAGGGGTCCCAGTGGGAGTGGGTGTACATCAGGACTCAGCTTCCACTGCTGTTCATACTGGTGATGGACTACATTAGCAAACAGGTTGGAGGGGATGGATCAAGAAAGCTGCTGTATGGAGACGATGTGGCAGTACAGGCAGACTCTGAGCTAGAACTTCAGCATAGGATAGGAGAATGGAATGCAAATCTGAAGGCACATGGGATGAAATTAAGCACAGATAAGATGGTGGTAATGGCAGCAAATTGGGGAAAACAGAAGAAGATGAGAATAGAGATAGAAGGGAAGATAGTGGAACAGGTAAACAGCTTCAAGTATCTGGGAGGAGTAGTTGAGGAGAAGGATAGTCTGAATGAAGAGGTCAAAGTTAGAATCAGAGGGGCTGCAGCCAACTGGCATAGAGGATCAGGTGTAGTCTATGACAGAAGAATGCTAAAGAAGTTGAAAAGTAAGGTGTACAAGACAGTGGTCTGACCAGTACTACTGTATGGTACAGAAACCTGGGCAGTAAAGGCAGAAAAGTTGAAGAAGCTGGAGGTGATGGAAATGAAGTGCCTGAGAAAGGTAGTTGGATGCACACTGTGGGATAGACAAAGAAATGACGACATAAGATCAGAAGCCAAAGTAGCTCCAATTGTCGAAAAGATCAAAGAGAACAGATTATGGTGGTTTGTGCACATGTGTAGAAAAGCAGAAGACAATCTGGTGAGGAAAATTTGGGACAGACAGGAAGAGGGTAAGAGGAAGCCAGGATGTCCAGCAAAGAGGTGGATGGATTGTGTGAAAGAATATCTGCGACAGTCAGGCATGAGTGTTGAAGAAGGCAGAAGTGTGGCACTGAATCGAGACAGCTGGTGACAGTTAACACAATATCCCGACCCCATGTAGAAAAATGGGAAAAGAGGGGGCTGATGATGATAAGTTTCTCTGGCTAACCAACTTTCCAAAAGGTACTATTATGCATTTCTTGCCACTGAGTTTTATGCTGTGGCTTTGGCACTAGTTGTTTCCCTGTGTTAGATATTCCTTTAAGATGTTAATATCTTGGGGGTTTCTGTGATTCCTCCTAGCTTGTAATCATCTGTAAGCTTGGTAAGCCAGATGCCCTTAACATTGGCCTTTACTTCTGAAAAACAGATACCAAAGAGGAGTGGGCCCAGCACAGAGCCTTGGAGAATTCCACTGGTGACTGGCCTCTTTGTGGAGATGGTCTCTTAAATCATAACTTCCTGAATCCGGTCTTTGAGCCAGCTCAATATCTAGTGAGTTATGTAGCAGTATATTCTCAATTCCATGAGTCTGTTTACAATGCCTTTGAGAGTTATTGTATCAAATGCCTTAGCTATGTCAAGGTAGGTAGTATGCACCACTTAGCTCTCATCTATTACCTTGGCAACCTTCTCAAAGAAGTCCACCAGGTTCAGTAGGCATGACCTGCCTGTGACAAAACCAAATTGAGTTGGGTCCAGTTTCTGGAGGATTCCCATGATATTGTTAATCATTTTCATGATAATTCTTTCCATGGCTTTGCATCTGAAACTAGTCAGACTAATGGCTCTGTAGTTCCAGGAATCCATTGATGGTCCACCCTTGTTCAGAGGGATGACTGCTGTAGTCTTGCATTTGCATGGCATGAAGCCTGTGAAGAGTCTATGGTTGAGTATTGAATGCAGTTGTCCTGATAGGTCATGTTTCAGGCTATTTAGGAGTCATCCTTGGATATTATCGGGGACCACTGAAGGTGTATTCTTGGCCTTAGAAAGCTCATCTAAGACCTGCTCCATACTGATAGTTGGAGGAGTTATGTAATATACTATTCCCTTAGGGAGGCTATGGGGGTGAGAGGAGGGTAAAGTTGGAGCTAAATTTGTCAGTCAGAACATTTGCTATTGCTCTTGGTTCTGTGAACATGTGTCCTTTTACCTACAGTTAAGCACACTGTTGTGTGATTCCTTTGAGGTTTCAGACATAGGTAAAGAAGACCTTATAGTGTCCTCCTTTGCCTGTGATCCTAACTTTGTCTCACAATTTGCATTTTTGGATTTAATTAGTCCTCTTAGTTATGTATTCAGTTTGATGAGAAAGTTTTTATATTTTATGGTGTTACACTTCCTAATTATAGGGGTCCCTATCAGATTATCAAAGTTTCAAAACTTCAAAAGTCATATGGTCAGGATCATATGATCGAAGTTTCGAAACTTCAAACATTTTGAATGGAAATCATAGCAGAATGGAAACCTTACACTTTTTTGCAATGTAGTACAATCTCAAAGTTGTTATATTTAGTTAGCAGGGGGTGTCCAGTGCAGGGAGCTTGTCCGCCTGCAAAAAAACTAAAAACAGAATTTTTTCATTTTATATTTTTTTTTTAATGTTTGAAGTTCCGAAACTTCAATCATATGGTCTTAGACATATGAATTTCAAAGTTTTGGAACTTCTATAATCTGACATAGATCCAATTATAGCTATGATTTTTTTTTCTTTTGTGCAACCTGTTTACTTTTGGATTCTATCAGTTTAGTTTGCATTTGTGTTAACTTTGAGCTTATTTTTGGTAGGCACAGCAGCATCTATGTAATCATTGACATGGTTGTACTTAAATTCTGTGAATAATTCCGGACTGACTGCTGTGCTGTCTGGGTATGGAAGTGCTTGAAAGTTTGTAAGGTTATCTCTTATTAACAGGTAGCTTGCATTAGAGTAGTTTACAGCTATTACAAGGTTTGTTGGGGTTACAGAATTGATTCTTATTTTGAAGGAGACTGCTTTGTGGTCTGACCTTACCAGGGTGGAAGGATGCAGAATTCTCCCTTATTTTTGAGTAACAGGTCCAATATGTTTGTGATAGGTGTATACACTAACTAGTCCAGTGTATTTGTGTTTACAAGGTCTAGGAATCTGCTCTAGTAAATTTAGGGTCATGTAGGGTTCACAGTTTATAGAGGGACATGGATGCATGGTGAGTACCTCTAATAGTATAAGCTATAGGTTTCATGAGACATAGAGTGTGATCTGTAGTCTGCAGAATATGTTATAGGACCTTGTCCATGTTAATCTGGATGTGGAGGAACTCCATTGTGTCACCTTGTTTAACCAAGGTATGCTTGTTATTGATGTACATCAAGACACCTCCACCTTTAGTCCTTGTCTCTGCAGCTACTGGCCTAAATGTGTGGAAGGTACTGAAGCCTTGCACTGTCATGGTACTCTCAGTGACTTTAAACCATGTCTCAGTAACTGCACAGATGTCTGTATTCTCCAAGGTGGGGAGACCCTAAACGAAGTGGAGCTTTTTTGTTTAGACTCCTAATATTGAGCAGTACTATCTTTATGTTTTCTTAGGTAGATTTTGCTATGGTTGAATGTTTATCAATTTGACATTAACTAAAAATGGTTTTATGGGAAGCAGAATGTTTTAGCCAATATTCAAAAGCCTAGATGGGACAGGTACAGACCAGCCTTGGCAAAGCAACATGGTTCGTTAACCATGTCCTCCTACAATGACAAATATTGTATTTCCCTAGAATGACACCAGAAACTTAGCCAATATTAAAGTCAATAATCTCCTGTTTGTACTGTGGAATCATCCTTGGTGAATGTAGAATGTTTCTCAATGCTAGACACATGTCAGCATGTGACACATATTCCAAGATCTCCATAGTGTCCCTTTCATGTAGTCTAGGTAGGTATATCTCAGGTCATTTACACCTACATGGACTATAACTGAATCATACTGGTACCTGTGGTGCAATTAATTGTGTGCATACATACCTTGGTGAATCCTGTCCCTTGATAGGCAACTAACCTTTATTTTCCCCTTGTTCAGCCTGGTGAGTGTGGTATCAGTATGTCATACAATGGAGTCCAGTATGGCTTAAGTCCTGGGTAGTGCACTGTCTTATGGTCTTCACATTTGAGGCTCCATGGATTATGGTTATATGTGCAGTTTTACGTGTTTTTAATGAGTGCTTTCAGGTTTGCTGTGGATAGTTTTTGCAGGTAGAATGTCTGGAAGATCTTTGGGGTTTGGGAGCATTACAGCTAAGTCCCTAAGTTTAAGTATGGCGTGCGTACTATGTGTGGTTTGTGTAGTTTATGTGCAACTAACAACTAGATTGTTATTATGTGTGTTTGTATGTGAGAGTTTTGCTTCCAGAGACATTGTGTATATACATCTCTCACATACTGTATTTGTTTCTTTGAGAATGAAATGGTCATCAGTGAACATTAAAAAATAACTTAAAAAGTCTACCTGGACAAGTCAATTTCAATTCCTTTAAAATGATTCAAAGGTAAAATCAACAAATAAAACAAAAATAAAGAAGCAGCAGTCTAAAACAGTCAACTGAAGGAAAACAATAAAGGAAATCTCTTATCTGCCAAGCGTGATTACTTTAGTACCCTCTCAGAGTGTGGCAAGGGAACCAAACAGATGGGAGCTGTGGGGAAATGAGCTGGAGATAATTTCTAGAAAGCGAGGTTTACTCATGAGGCCTCTGTCTCTTCCTCTTGGACATGTACCCCCAGCCAGTGTAAGTGAATAGCCACATGTTGAGCCTCAGCACCTGTGTACAAGATGATAACTGTGATGGTTTTTACACTTAGTTCTGTATGGTATTGTTAGGAATAACTAATGATCTGTATAACCCAATCCTGTACCGAGCAACATAGCCTGGTATTAACACTGCATGCACCATGTTTGAACTATGTGACATTGATCTGTCACTGTCATCTAGACAAGGCATAAAGTTCTGAACTAGACATCACCACTTCATCTTCACTTAAGGGTATTATACCTTTTGTTGCCTACAGTGGCTTTGTACAGCTGATGCTTGCTTTGTTTTGTCTTAATGTCTTCAGCATTTGATGTCACTACACCATCCGTGCCACAAGTGTGTGTGTGTGTGTGTGTGTGTGTGTGTGTGTGTGTGTGTGTGTGTGTGTGTGTGTGTGTGTGTGTGTGTGTGTGTGTGTGTGTGTGTGTGTGCATCTGTGTGCATGTGTGGTCCTACAGCACCTTTAAAATTATCCTGACCTGCCTGTTTCCTCAAAATAAAATTGTGAAGCATGGCACATGCTAGAGTCATTGTCTAGCTGTGGCAGGGTCATGCTGTAGTGCCCTACTGAGGTATTGAAACATCAGACATATTTTGAGCAGTAAAAACAATACACTGTTTCCTTTATTTCAGTTTGATAACAGTTTATGGGTTCCATACAGGCATAATTAGGGATGACTCTAGTTGGTATCCAGCATGACCTGCAAAAAAAAGGAAAGTTGCAACATACATTGAATGTAGTTACATATAGATACACTCTGTGTTCAGATATACATTTCATATAGCCGCAGTGACTGTAATTACCAAATCAGTGGCCCTCTCTAATGTTACCTTGCATGAAATAGTGATATAGTAAGCATGTGTGACATATATGTGAGTTATCAAATCTGTCTCAGTGGTGTGTAGACACATTGGTAATAATCCTATGAGCATCACACAATGAACCTTCCACTTCATGGAACAGTAGTCTTTCCTGTTCACATAACTCTGTGAATGTGAACCAGATATCACTTTTATTGCTACATGAGTACAATGTAAGTATGCCATCTTCTACCTGAAGGAGGTACACAATGTTATAACATATACAACTTTATCTAGCATTGTGCAGGAAAACCAGATGTGTTCATCTACATATAGAGGTGTAACTCTGAAGAACTTGTTCAGTTTTCTAAAGCAAGAGGCTTATAATATATCTGGTGTGTCCCAAATTTGTCTCTGAAAGATCCATATAGTTGGAATTTTAAGTGCTATACATACCTTTGTCTCCACAGGGGTAGGAAAGCCATTCATTCTTGTAGCTGTGCATATGGATAATACAAGTTAATAAAACTTATACCTGTCAGTTGTACAGATTTTCATAGAATGTCCAGATTTTTATCTCATATTTTTTATCTGCTCCTCATAAAATTTGTGGTTTTTTGATAAATCACTGAGGATTGAAGTCACTAAATAATGATACACATTTGAGTTTCAGACTTCATACAATCCAGAAAATGCTATCTAGCACAGATCCTGCCATTCTAGCAACTTTCTACTATATCTGTCCCTATTTTGGGGCCTTTGTCCCCCATTATTTTAGCCTTCGCCAGACTTCTTACTCTAAGAGGTTGAAAGCTATGAAACTTAATATAATATCACAATGTACTAATCTACACTGGAAATCATCAACCATTTCCTTGCCTGTGAAATTACGAAATGGTATCCACTACCAGTAACATTCTTGTTTCTGCCTGACAGCTCTTCACAAAAATGGACGGAAATGGTAGCATTAATAGCTTTCTTGTAACTCATAAAGGATCGGGGATAGTTAAAGTATGCATTACAAAGAATTACAATAACATCTCTCGGACCATAAGTAATGCATTATGGGTTTTCCAAATGATGACAATATTTACCTCAAAAGTGAAGCACTTGAAATAAATTTCCTGATACCTGTTCCCAAACACATATACATTGGTTATTATCTGAAGCTTGACCATAATCCTCTGTGTTGTAACTGTGAAGTGTCAAGTAGGTGCAGTAAGAATAAAACAACATGAACATAAAATGGTAAAAAATAGACAGTTATATTACATGACATCGCAATGGCAAAGTTGAGGTGAAATACCCTCCAAAAGAAAAAGGTAAGGTTGGGTTAAATTTGATATTTTTAGGAAAGATAAGCTGGAAGCAGCTAAAATGAAAAAAAAAACATCGAGAACAGATTCAGTTAGGTAATAATAATTTAAATAAAATAATGAACCAAGAAATTAAATGCAAAGTGTATATGGCATTGGGGGTTGATATAATTCTTAACATGTTTGCCTCACGGACACTAATACAGGGTTTGGTTCTCACCTTCAAGGTGGAAATTGGCTAGACTTAAAATGGCCCACAAGGGCAGCTAGCCTAGTATTTGCCCATAAACTTATGAACCTAAACTAATGTATTGAGAAAGAAGACAATAATGGACAGATCCATCCTTAAGAAAGTATTGATCTATACAAGGGTCAGTTTTAAGAAATAACAGTTAACACCTCTGTAATCTGAGTAGTTTCCACTTTTACTTCCTAGAGATCAGAGTACTGTTCATTTATTTTATATATTGTTCATGTATTTTATAACTTTTGCTATAGAGTTCTGTCGCTTGTTTTCTTTTGACCTTAGTTATGCTAAATATATGGCATGTATTCTTAAATCACCAAGGAAATGTTAAATTATCTGTATAATCTTAGCTTTAATTGTTTGTATTAATATGGAGCTTTTCTCTCTGGGCCTCTGCTGAAAAAGTCAGATATTCCCGATCAACAAATGTATAATAAATAAATAAAATAAAGTGAGGATACCAGTTCAAAAACATCTCTAATTGATGTAATAAATAAATAGAATTACCATGTAAGAAACTACAATAACTAAGCAGCAAAGAAAAAGCAAAACTATCATAAGATCAGCAGAACTGTATGTCAAGTATGTTATGTGGGTTGCCAAAATAATGATATAGAAAAAAAAGTACTCCATTCCGTGAAAATCACATAAGTGGTAATATGATTGGTATTGAAATGTTGTGGTAGAATATACTACAGATAAATACAGGAAGTAACATACGTATGCAGAATACTCACAGTCAGTAGCATGTAATGTAAGTACATTTCACTTGCATGCAGATCAGAAAACATACCATTTAGTATACTTTTGTAATTTTGCTGGGTAACTTTTGTGGATATAGTAAGGAATGGGTGGAGAAATACCCGCCCAAAAAGGATAACACAGCACCAACATACATATATCAGTAATCATGATGGCAACCGGCATGTCTAAGCATGCCTGCAAATGACAAAGTCTGCAAATAATAGGGATTTATGCAAATATATGATGAGATTGTCAAACATTAGGACAAAATCACCAACTATACATTTGGGATACAAACATCTTTCTTCTAAGCCATACAACATAATAAGAATTGAGAGAAGAATCGCTATTGTCCTGTACTGGATGCAGCAAAACATCTCAGCAACATAAAAGAGGCTCCATAGCCTAGACACAGCGCATATCACACATCACATACACATGACAGAAGACAAGTTTGCCATTTTAGGATAATTGGCAAGTATGCTGCATAGGGTGGCCACGGTGGTGCAGCGGTTAGCATTGCTGCCTCACAGCAAGAGGTTCTCTGGTTTGATTCTCGGCTGGGCTGCATGTCCTCTCTGTGGTCGCGTGGGATTCCTCCGGGTGTTCTGGTTTCCTCCCACATCCCAAAGACATGCTGTAGGTGAATTGGATACTCCAAATTGGCCCTAGGTGTGAGTGTGTGCATGCATGTGCCTTCTGTGGAAGGTCGGGCACCGGGCTGGCACCTTGTTACATAAAAACTTCACTGCCAATCATGAATGGACAGGTGATCTGCTCTGGTGACCCCTAACTGGGAAAACGCCAAAAGAAGAAGAAGGCAAGTATGCTGCATGTTCAAATTGTTCATTCCTGTATGCCACAATTACTTGTCTAACAGCTGCATGGACAATGGTATGTCTCTCTGCATTATGCATTTGGTGATGTGGGCACACATTGGCCACAACACTAACATGTATAACACCTCAAAATCAGAACTTTGTACACAGAAGCCAAATGGACTCATGTGACTCCCGTGCAGGAAATACACATGTGGAATTTACACTTGGGTTACTGTAATGCATATGCGATGCAGACAAGTATCATCTACATATGTACATGTAAACTGCCTCTATAGTGCAGTGCCATTGCTTGCCAGTCACAGCACTGTTACCTGGGTGTGCAATCACACATTATACTGGAAACGCTAATGACATGCAATATGTTTAACATACTTGAAATAAAATGTATGTATGGGAAATTGACTGGCCATGTACTGACCATACATAATGCACAATCGCTATTGTGAAGCATGCATCTAGGGAATAAAGAGTAATGTCATGTCTGCAGGAAAATATCCCTGAGCCTTATGGCAATATAACTAACACAACACATTGTCAAAGCACTGAGGCAATCAGCTTAATAGTGGCCCAATCCTACAGCAAATAGTATTTGCATATTAAATGTACATATAACTACAGGTAAGCCACATGTGTGTGTAAATATGACACACAACACAGTAATGTACAATAATATAAGCCATGTCAAAATGCTGGTGCATCCACAAATCAGAAGAATTAGTACTGGAAAATCTATGTGTACTGTCATGCAAACCTATGGAAACAAATGCCATAGTTACAAAAATCAGACAAAACAATCCTGCATGTATGAAAAGGGAAATATTGGAATGCATGTTCAGAAACAGAGTGGCTCCTCATAGTATGGATGAGCACATATGTACAAGACGTATAGCAAAACAAACCATAACAAGGATATGCTATGAATGTCTGATAAATGAGAATATATTATGCAGCAAAGTGACACTGTAGTATGGGTTTAAATGTCAGCAGGTGCAAGCTACACTCAAGAAAATGTCACAGTGTAACTCATCATAATGTATACAAATATCTGGAAATATGTCAATATTATCAATATTACATTACACATGCAACAGGATCATATGCGGTGGTGCAGCGGTAGTGTTGTTGCCTCACAGCAAGAGGTTCTCCCGTTTGATTCTCGGCTGGAGTGCAGGGAGTGCCTTCTGTGTGGAGTCTGCATGTCCTCCCCAGAGTTGGGTGGGCATTCGAAAACCATGCGTAAATGGGCGTGCCTTTATTGAAGGTTGAACGTCAAGCTGACACCTCGGCGTTCATGAAAATCTACTGCCAATCATTAGTGGACCGGAGGTCCGCTGTGGCGACCCCTAACCGGAAAAAGCCGAAAAGACAAACAACAACTTTACACATGCAACAGGATATGTACAACAGTGAAGACACATTTTATAGTACTACAAACCAGCAGTGATCAATGGGGCCACAGACACACACAGTCATGTGAGTTTGATACACACCTGTAACATGTGACTAAACACCTGGAAATGTGGACAATGAAAGCCTTGAGAATATCCAACATGCACACCTGTGATGTAGAAAACAGGAGACAGAAGCATACCTAACATATTGGCACACATGGCTCTTCAGTAAATAAACTACTACACTATTTCCATCACCCTGTGGTCAGCATGATAGTCTGTAAAAAGACCCAATGCTGGATTCTAGGGCAAACTCCCAAATGAAGAAGTAGCATTATCCCTCTTGCCTATGCAGTTACCACTGTGCTAAATGACAGGGAAATATGTGAGCACAGAGCTTGCAGAAAACTATGATGAAAAGCATAACCATGTTATAATTTAACAGCATTGCCACTCTGGAGTTGGGCATACTCTGCCAGTGTGACAGGAATTATATCAAAGCCAGGAGTCAAGAGACAGTATGTCAATGTGGTCACCTATGACCACAGTGCAAAGAAATTCAGGTAATGAGTTGTACAGAAATTAATATAACTGTACTCATGCAGGTGTCAGTGGAGACCACTGCTAAAGTATGGTACATTCCCAGAAGACATGAATGCAGTTTATATATCTGCAAAAGTTAATATGAAATTATATTGCTACAAAGGATGATACGTGTTTCAGCAAATGACTGTTGATACATATGAGTTCATAGGTTTATAGGTGTTTACTAGGCTAACAACCACAAGGGCTTTTTTAAGCCTAGCCCTGCATCCCAAACTCTGAAGAGTTCTGATACCCTTGATAAGTGTAAGAATGAGCCTGGCAGATAAACCATTTACAGGATACCTGTTTGCATCAGAGACATAGGTGCCAAACCAGGGATGAATTTCCAGTTTCCCATCCAAATATCCAAGTTGCACTTGAATTGGATTAGGGAGGAACTCTACTTCACATGGATGGGGAGCCTGTTCCATAGATGGGATAGTCTCTGGATACATGCCTATCTGTCTAGCAGGTCCTATTTATAGCACAGGCAAGGTTTAAGTCTTTAAAACCGGTAATTCTGGTACTGTTTCTTTTTTGGATATGCAGGAGGTCCATCAGAGTGGGGTCTGACAATGCCCTGTATGCTAGGCTTAAATCTCCATTCAAAAGTCTGTAGAAGACAGAATACAGAAACAGGGCCTTGAGGTGGTCTGCACAGGACATATTACTTATGTCCTGTATTCTTTCAGTGAGGCACCTCGGTGGACATTCCAGTTGTTGGATATGCCTGGTTAGGTACGTAATAAAGGGGGCATTGTACTCAGTGATAGGTCTGATGAATTCTGAATACAGTGAAACAATGACTTCCTTGGACTTAGATGCTATACCTTTCTTTATAAGTTGGACAACATAGAAATATTTCCTCATCACTGTAGACACATGATGATCAAAGGCTAGATTATTATGTATGTGTGTCCCTAAGTCTCTGACTTCTGGGTCAACTCTAAGGGGTGTGTTGTCAATATGATAGTTACCAGGGATGGATGACATCCCAAAGGATACAATTATGCATTTCTTGGCATTTAGTTTTAGTCCATGACTCTGACACCAGTTGTTTGGCTGTGTCAGCCCCTCCTGGAGAATATTTGTGTCAGCGTGAGAATCAGTGACACCTCTTAATTTGCAATCATCTGCAAATTTAGTCAGCCAGAGACCACTGACATTAGCCTTGACTTCTGAGAAGTAAATGCCAAAAAGGAGGGGTCCAAGGACTGATCCCTGAGGGACTCCACTTGTGACTAGTGGAGTCCCCAATTCTAACTTTCTGGGTCCTGTCTGTGAGCCAGTTTGCTATCCACCAAGTGACGTGGGTTTATACCTAACCTCTTCAGTTTGTCAACAATGCTTAAGTGGGGTATTGTGTCAAATGCCTTGGCCAGGTCAAGTTAGGCAGTATGAACGATTTTGCCCTATCCATTGCTTTGGTGACCTTCTGAAAGAAGTCCACCGGGTTGAGTAGGCATGATATCCCTTTTATGAAACCAAACTGGGTTGGATCCAGTGTCTGGAGGTTTACTATACCTCTATTGATCATCTCCATGATAATTTTTTCCATGACTTTACAAATAAGACTAGTGAGACTTATGGGTCTGTAGTTTCCAGGGTCTGTAGATGGCCCATCTTTGAGCAGATGAATGACTGTTGCCTTTCTCCATTTTTGAGGCACAAAGCCTGTTTGGAGGCTACAGTTAAATAGTAATTCCAGTGGCCCTGATAGGTTATGTTTCATGCTATTTAGAAGGCATCCTGGGATATTGTCTGGGACCATTGATGCAGTGTTCCTGGTCTTAGAGAGAGCATTAAGGACCTGTTCCCTAGTGGTAGTAGGGGGGAGTTATATTTGATGATATTTCCTGAGGGAAGGTTGAGGGGGAGAGAGGAGTAAAGTTCGAGCTGAATTTTTTCATCCAGGAGGTTTTCTATATCTTTTGGCTTAGTACAGATGGCTCCATTTACAATGAGCTCTGCACACAATTGTGTATTGCCTTTGAGGTTGCAGACATAGCTAAAGAATGCTTCATGGTTGTCCTTGGCCTGGAAGGCCAAACTTATCTCAAATTTGGCTTTGGTAGACTTTATTTGTCCTCTAAGTTGTTTGTTTAGTTTGGTGAGGGTGCTTTTATCCTGCTGGGTGCTGCACCTCCTAATTTTTGCCATGATTTTCTTCCTCCTGTTATACATCTGATTGATTTTGAGATTCTACCAGGATGGCTTGTTTTTTGAGTTAGTTCTTACTTTTTCCTGGTGGGTATAGCTACCACTATACAGCTATTAACATACTTGTACATGGTTTCTGTGAAGAGTTCTGCATAGGCAGAAGTGTTCTCAGGAAATATAGGGGCTTGAAATTTTGCCAGGTTCTCACTGAATAGCAGGAGGTTAGCCTTAGAATAGTTCCTGAATATTCCCAGTTTAGCTGGGGGTCCAGGTTTTATGTTTACTTCAAAGGAGACCATTTTGTGGTCTGACCATACCAGGGAAGGTATTGCAGTAGGGGGTGTGCAGCACTCTCCCATATTAGTGAGGGAACAGATCCAGTATGGTTGCACTCCTAGTTGGTGTATTGATTGGTCCAGGGAGTTTGTGTTTACAAAATCCTGGAATCTCTGTGCATGTACATTTGATGCTGTATAGCATTCCCAGTTAATAGTGGTGTTATTAAATTCACCCACAAATATGGTATTGAGTTGGATGGTTAGTGTTTCTAATAAGTTTAAATACATGGTATGGGTTTCCTGGGTCATAGAGGGGGACCTATAACTTGCAAGGAGTGATATTGGATTTTACCTATTGGGATTTGAACATGGAGCAGCTCAAGTGCATTGTCCTGTTTGACCAGCCTTGAAGTATATTTATTTTTGATGTAAAAAGAGACACCTCCACCTTTAGTCCCTGCCTGTGAAGTAGCTGGTCTAAATGTGTGGAAGGCATTATAACCCGGCACTGTTGGTGTGCTGTCCACAGCTTTAAACCACGTCTCTAAGTGACACTGTGATATGTCCTGCACAGAACAAGGGGTTGCCATGTGACAGGCAATAATAGGCATCAGGTATGTACAGCAAATGGTGACATGGACAATATGGGGAAGCAAGCTAGGGTACATTATAAGGGAGCTTACAGGGAAAGCAAAAATGCCATACGGAGTATTGTGCACAAATATATGCCAGGACAATAACAACCTCAAACTATGGCAAACACATGCAGGCTGCATTACATAGAAGTACCACAGATACTATACTTAACTCTCCAGAAGAACTTCCCTGGTTTGGTCAGAGGTAATGGATGAGTGCTGCTGTGATCTCAAGGGAGGAGACTTATGTGGCCCACTCATGTTGTGAAATAGTTTCCATTGAATCAGTGTTTTGAAGATGCCTGTTATGACTTCCTAAAGCTGATTATTCATGCCATTGGCTGCTGACAGTGGAGACCATCACTTCTGTCCAACTGGAACAACATTATACAATGGTCCTGGAGTCCTGGCATCACGTACTGATTCATCCTCCTCTGACTGTGAATAATCTGGCAAGGGCTGGGCATGTAGTCTATAATGTATTTCATCTATTGGTGGGCTGGCATGGGCATGTCTTCCAGTCTCACATACAATGAATATAGCATTGGACAAATCTGTGTTATATGTCATGACATACATGGCCACATCAATATGCAGTACAAATAAGTATAGCAACCCTACTCCCAGTGTTGCAAATCATACATGCACATGACATATAACATATCGCTCTCACACAGATGTATGTAGATATCAACACATATGTGAAAGAACAATGTTCATATCATGGAAATTCTGGACAGCAATGACAGTTAGCAAGGATTATACTTAGTTGTCACATGTCTTAAACTGTAATATGTGCTATATGGGATATGATGTATGGGTTTTAAGTGAATACTATTGCATATTAAATGCACTTTCAATTGCTGTGATACAAAATTAAATGGTAGGATTTCCATTCATTAATGCAGTAAAACATACAGATACATGATGTATGAATGAAGAGTGGATATGTAGGCATCATTAAATATATATCCTGTATCCACAGGTAGTATGACAGTATCTCCATACATGACACAGTTGCACCCAAATATGTGTAACCTCATGTCATATAGCCATATGGAGGGAATACATTCACCCAGTCAGGTCATCATGGAAGTAGACATTAAATATTACAGTGATGTGTATTGATCTGGTAATGAAAATTATATACCATTAACATAACCCTTGGAGCTGATACATAATGACAACATGTGTCAAGATGACACATAAGTCTGAGGCATCAGCAGTACTCAGCAATGTGAACATTTTACACAGTCAAGTGCACAAAGGTATGCCCTCTAACACAACAATACCCTGATGTAGTGGGATAAGAATGTACAGCTGTGAAAGGCAGCATCAAATCTTTGTCACCTCACTATATAAGAATTGATGTGAATAACAAACACAACCTGTGTGAAACAATTAAATATATTAGAGTGGAATGTGAAGAGTATTAAAACAAAGAACACCAGCAATGTTATCCTCAGGTGATAGAGTGACCGAATAATATACAATGCCATTTTAGCCTCTGTGGAAATAACATATAACGGTTTATGGATTTATGTGTTCACAAGTCTGTAGTTGAAATGGCCTTGTCAAGCTGCAGACACATCCATAGAATAAAAAGATTTCTGTTATCTTAACCATGATCATGTGACAGTTGCTATTTAATTTGCATCTAATGAAGACTACTGTAACTCTTGTTTTGTACATAGAAAAAAAACATGACTCACAGTTGGTGTAATGCCACAAACAAAATGAAATCAAACCAGCTAATGGTCTATTCTGCATCTAATTTCAGGCTATAGCAGCCCCCAAATATTAATTTCAAGGATGCAATTTCTTAAATGCATTGTGTTGTCTCTATAGCATCATGGAGTAAAGCGAATGTTATGCACAAGAAGTACCCATCAACTTGTTTGTATAGGAAATAAGACAGATATACATTCTGCATGGAAATACATCAGTTTGTATGGAAATGAATGTACTGAAGCATTCTCTGTACAGCATTATGCTGGCATGCCAGGGATTCACAGTGGAAAGAAAACATTCATGTCACATCATCAACAACACATTAAAATACACATAAAGCAAATATATGGCATATACATATTTGCATAACAGACTAAAATAAATGTTAATATACACACAAGTAGGTACAAGTATATGTCATAAACTAGCAGAGCATGATGTACACATTGCAATGACAAACATACTTGCTGTTCTATGCCTGACTATTGCTGATCTCTGTCTGTATTTGATTTTGAATTGAATTTTGTCATTTAAGGTTTGGTTACCTCTATTTATTATCTTTTGTACTGAATTTTGTTTTGTTTTAAATTTTTTGTTATTGTGGAGTTTTAAGAGGTACTGGCTAGGGTCAGTTAGAAAAGTCAGAAAAGTGGATTCAAAGATGGCTGCCATTCTGTAAACACTGCTGAACTGCAGCTCTTCATTTAACCTGAGAAAAATCTAAACCCTGAGTCGATACCAAGAGGTTTTAACATCAAATCAACGATAAAAAAGATATAACTACACTTAATTAATCTGCAACAGGAAGAAAACCATGGAAAAAAGAATTTATCTAACAGGATTACAAGGGATTAGCTAGCTCTGAAGAGAGAAGCAAACAAAGGACCGTATGCTTTCTTTACTTTACCTCTCTGTTTTGGGAAAAAATATCACAAGAAGAAAAAAACATGGAAACAAGTACTACTAAAACAAATCTCTCGGAATTACAGTCACCAGAAAAAGATGTGATTGCTAAAAAACAAAGAATTACTAGACAACAGGAACATCAGAAGCCAGGGACTAGATCTAAAACTGATCAACCACTGAACATGGAAGATATCAAACATGCTTTGTTACCTATACAAGAAGCCCTAAAAGAATTGACTTCTCAAATACAAACTTTTGGAATTTTATGTAATCAGTTGCTTGAGAGAATGGATAAGACAGAGACCCGAATTTCTGAAACTGAGGACAAAGTAGTTTTGCTGGAAAAAAAAACAAATGTACATGATGTGGATATACAAGCCATGCAAAGCAAAACTACTGACTTAGAAGCGAGGTCTAGGAGAAATAACATCATTATTAGAGGGATCCCTGAATACATTCAGTATAATGAGCTAATTCCAACTATAACACAAATATTTGAAGTGCTGTTAAATGATTCTGATGTGGTGAAACAAATTATTATTGAAAGAGCACACAGAGCTCTGAGAGAGGTACAAGCATCTAACACTCCTGGACCTGTGTATGTTAAAATATTGAACTTTCAGGATGTCAGCAAAATACTTTTTACTGCAAATAAAAGTGGTGGTGATGTCATGTGGAAAAATAATAAAATATCTCTGGCTCAGGATTTACCTCTGCAAGTCAAGCAAGTTAGACAGTCTTTTTCTGCATACTGTAATTTTTTTATTGACAAACAAATTAAATTCCAAATGAAATACCCTAATGTGCTTACATTTATAATGGATGGGACTAAATACTCTGTTTCTACCAAAAATGAGGCAAAAAACCTGTTTCTAAAAGTTTTTAAAGGTTTACCTGCATCAGAGGCTTGAAATAAACTTCCATTGGGACTGACATGCTCCTGAGGTCGGATCCATTGTGTACTGTGCTTCAAGGTCTGGGTAATCCTTTGTTTTCTTCTTAAATCTTTTAGGCCTCTGTAAAAGCAATAACACTGTTTGTTTTAGATAGTCCGAGGTTCCTGTGGCCGTTTTCCGAACTTTTATGGCCTCTACGAACTGTTTTCATCGAGTTGAAAACAGGAAATGCCTAGAATGCAGCCGAGGGTGTGGATTTCGATGCGACACTTCCTGTGGTCTGGCTGTTAAAGCGGTCCCCCGTCGCGAGTATTATACATGGTTTCCAGGCTTGAGAAACCGAGGAGAACTGATATAAACACATTAATGTTCTTTTTAAAAGTGAATAACATTATAGTATGTACTTTAAGCACATAATAACATATTTTTTGCTTTTTCTTTTAGCTTTGAATAAAATCTTGCTTTTACACTAGTTACAGAGGGTGCAGGGTTTAGTAATGTTTATATGAATATAACTGTTAAGATAGTCATTACTGTGTTGTTTAAATCTGATAATTAATGTTATTTTAGTTAGGAACTGAAATATGTAAACACAAAACTCTGATAGTTCAGTCATATAATTATAGGTGTTAGTAGTTAGAGGTATTGTGTTTTGGTATAGGATTATAATGTAGTATGGATTTTTTTTTTCTTTCTTCTCTCTAAAAGTGGTATATATATATATATATATATATATATATATATATATATATATATATATATATAATGACTGAAACAAATGATGTATTTGGGTTAGGAATAAATAGCTAATCAACTTATTACATTTTTCCTTTTAATGGCAATAATATCTTCTAAATTAGATTTGTTTAAATAATAGTTAAATCAAAAGCTGTAGATCAATGACAGTGTTTGTTAGGGAATGTTTAGTTTAAACTTTGTCGTAGTTAAGTTAGAATATATAGGTTGTAAGTCTAGGAAATGTTTTAAATTTTATTATATGATGCTTTTAAATGTGTTTGTTTGTTTAACCCTTCTCATATTTTGTGTCATACAAGACCTATATATGTCCTGGTCCGGGGGTAAAGTGGGTAAGCACTGGTTTGGGACAGGATGTAGAAAATGCTTCCAGATTATGTATATTATGCAGTTAGTACATATCTATTTTATGTTTTCCCTCTTAAACTACCATTGTGCAGATAGACCTGTGTATGTGGGAGTTAGACTCATGGAACGTTAAAGGGCTCCAGAACTAAAAGAAGAGGAAACTATTGCTACACATATTGTTACAGGATAAAGCATTGTTTGTATTTCTGCAACAACACATTTAATGAATGACCAATGGGCTGATATTAAAAAAAAGAACTGGATCAGAGAAGTAGTGGCATTAGAAGGTTAGACAAACAGTGCTGGGGTAGCTATAATTATTAAGAATCAATAGAAAGACAAGATTCTAGATTCTAAAGCAGACAAAAATGGGCGATGGTGTTATGTTATTCTGTCGAGCAATGCATTTGATAAGCCTATTATACTTCTAAATATCTATGCACCCTGCAATGACCAACAAAGCTTTATAACATCATTATATTCAATCTTAACACAGTATGATGGTTATTATTTTATTGTGGGTGGGGACTGGAATACTTACCAAAATCCGAAATTGGATAGATCTTGTCCACAAAGAGCATTTAATAAGCAGGCTGGATTAACATTGAATGATTTTAAGGAAGATTTTCAATTATATGACCCCTTTCATTATTCAAATAATATTAATAACACAAATAAGTATAGCTTTTATTCACCATGCCATAAAATGTGGTCTAGAATACATTTCTTCTTGATATCAAAATCATTAATTAACTTAGAACGTGTAGTTGTTATACATACTCGTTATCTATCAGATCACTCAAAAATTTCATTAAGTTTTGCTAAAGATTTAAAGAATACAAGGCAACAGATAGGTTATAATTGGTCACTTAATCCAAATCTCTTGAATAAGAAGGATATAATAGATGAAATTGCAAAATACTTGAAAGACTTAATGGATAGGTTAAAGCATTAACAGCATACTCCTGATATCGAATGGGTGACAGTTAAAAACTCAAATAAGAGGGTTCCTTTTGCAAAAAGCTTTGTACTATAAGAAAATTCAAAACAGTGATATTCAAAAATTAGAAACAAAATTAAAGTTACTTGATCAAGAATTAATTCAGAACTTTAATGCCCAAACAGAGATGGAAATGTTTAAATGTCAAAGGGATCTCTTCTTACTTCAAAATAATAGATTGACATTTCAGGAGCATAGGACTTTAGTGAGGTATGCCAATAATGTTCAAATACCATCAAGAGCATTAGCAAGGATCATTAATCAATCGAAAACAACTGTACATATATCGGAAATACAATTTAATAATACATTATATTCTAAAACTGAGGATATTATTTATATTTTTGAAAAGATTTATACCAAGATATATGAGGGCCAAAATGATGGGTCTTTACCTAAACATAATAAAAGATTTTTGCAAATAATTAACTTTCCAAAATTAGAAGAAAGTGTCCAAAATGATCTGACTAAACCTATATCTGAAGAAGTAGTATATACCATTCAACATATGAAATCACATAAGTCCGAGGTCCTGATGGTCTGACAGTCGAATTTTATAAAGAGTTTGCTGATAGTTTTGGTAAAATACTTTCTTTTGTATTTAACTATATAATCAGAAACAAAATTAATGATCCTCATCTTAATGCGTCAAAAATAATCTTTATACATAAAGCTAATTCAGATCCCCAAAACCCGGACAATTATAGACCAATATCATTAATACATGTGGATATTAAAATTTTAACCTCTATTATAGCATCTAGATTAAAAAAATCATGATTTATCTAATTTCTAAGGAACAGGCTGGATTTATGGCAACTAGACAAACTAGCGATAACAAACTTATACTGCACAATATTATAGCTTATGCTAAACAGAATAACCTTAATATTTATGCCCTTATAATAGATGCACAGAAAGCATTTGATAGGGTGGATATAAACTTTTTGTTTGATGTGTTACCATATTTTAATATATCCCAGGAATTTGTTCAGATGTTACAAATATTATATAGTAATCCATATACTACACTATATATTAATAGAAGTTTTTCTAAAAGAATACAGATTAAAAATGGTACACGTCAGGGTTGCCCTTTGTCCCCTTTATTCTTTAACCTTTATCTTGAACCTTTATTTTTATATATTAAGAAAAATCTGTATCATAATGCCCCAATAATTTATAAAAACAAGTTATTAATGTCAGTATTTGCTGATGATCTCATCATTTACTGTACATCCCCAATTTCTTATACTGAGAAGCTATTAAAGGCTATAAACGAATTTTCAGAAGTCTCTAATTACAAAATTAACTTGAAAAAAACGAGTATTTTCCCGTTAAGAAATCCTAAACCTTTTTCGTTATTGCCCTTGGTGGGGAAGGTAACATCTAAAGAAAATATCAAATATTTGGGTATTGCTTTCTTTATGGATAATAAAGACTTCTATAGTAATAATATTAAACTAGTTTGGGAACAAATAGTATCTGACTGTGACAGATGGAAAAATCTATGATTACCGGTATTAGCAAAAGTGTCAATTGTGAAAATGAATATATTACCACGATTACTGTATATTTTTAGGTCTGCTCAAGTATCAATTTCGAAGACATTTTTTAAACAAATTCATAAAGAACTAGCTAAATTTATTTGGGAGTCAAAAAAAACTAGAATATCGTATGATAAATTAATGACCCCAAAAAACAGAGGAGGACTTGAGTTACCGAATTTTGAAATATACTATCTAATTGTGAACTCCAATAGGATTTTAAGAATTGCTAATTATGATGTAACTAGTACTAAATGGATACCAACTTGGGTGGTCTTGAATTACAAGTATATTTTAGATCGGAATATAAATCCTAAAGTAATACCCTTTTTAGGAAAAAATATTTTGAAAGAGTATGGGATTATGGAACACATTAAAACATATGTGATATCTTTACAAAATCTATTTCAATCATTAGATTTGTTGCAATATATGATGGTTTTCCAACCCTTTCATAGGAATCCCAATTTGAAACTGAATAATCAGTTAATTGATCTTAGTAAATTCCCTTTAATAGTTAATTTAACTCTGACGTATTTAATAACCTTAATTTATCAGCTTCTCAAATTAGACAGGAATTGAATCTACCTAAGAATTATATTGTTATAATGAGACAAATCAGAGAACTTTCTCTAAGTTACTTTGAAAACTTTAAACCTGAAGATGGGATTGTGGGTAAATGCTCTGATCTGTGGCAAGCTCTCCAACAAGAGGTCAAATTTATAACAACAACAAATAAATTAATTAAAGACTTGAAATTTCAGGATAAAATTCTGTTATCAGGGTACTGGGGAAATAAAATGACAGTAACAGACAATAATCATATGTTAAAAGTGATTGATTTGAAAAGCTGTTTCCTTCCAAAAACTGATGTATACACAGTTGATGATCTGGAATAATGCATATTATACACGTCTGAGTTTACATAAATTTAATCCTAGAAATTCTCCAATTTGTCCATATTGCATAAATCAAACGGCTGATCTTCTTCATATGTTCTGGAGCTGCAAATGTATATATAAACTTTGGAACTCTCTTAGAATACAACTTCAGAAGATGGGTTACCAAAGTACAACGTTGTCATGGGAATTTATGATTCTACATATTCCTCCGAAAGAACTCTCTAGATCTCAAACTATTATATGTATAAATGTCTTTTTGTTGATGAAGCTTTATATAGCTACGAATTGGCTAGAACCAGATAAGACATCATGGGATAATTTTAAACTTGTGGCAATAAGGCATATATTAGCACATAAATTACTCTTGAAGCAAAATAACAAAAATATTAATAACCCAATAATCTGGGAACAGGTTTTTAATATTATACTAGCATAATACTGTTATTGTGAATGTATTAAGTATTAGTTATATATTTGGAGGGAATTTTGTATTTGAACTGTGTATTATCTGTATTGACCCAAATTATTTCTATGGTCTTTCTTTTTCCTGGAATAATGTCAACTTTCATATGGAAGCATTTTATGTAGATATTGCATATATGTTTTTTTTTTTTTTTATGGTAGTAGTAGTGATTTGTGTTAGTAGTTTTTTTTTTCTAAATTTGTGTTTGATTTCTATTGTGCATGGAAAATATTTAACAATAAAAATGTATTATTGAAAAAAAAAGAAAATTCAGAAAAGAATTCCTTTGCAGAGAATGAATAAGATCCAGCTAATTAATGGGAGGACAGGAGAAACAGCATTCCCCATTTAATTAGAAATATTTGGAGGCATCTTTAGCTGTAGTGCTTGTATGACTTGCTGTTCTATGTTTGACTATTGTTGATCTGTGTTTGCATTTGATTTTTCCCATATACCTGCCATACTGCTGTTGTACTGACAAACTTGGTGGCTTTTGAGTTACCCACCCCTATTATAAATCTGATTTTAGACACTCATCACAGTCCCATATCATCAGCTCATTCTACTGAGTACTGAGAGATCATCTGGGGAGGCCCATCCCCTTAGTCTCTTAAACTTGAATTAACTTCTGTTTCCGCCCTTCCCACTTACTTAAAAAAATGCAATTTTTCAGCTACTTTATTACTTTATTTTAATTTTTGCTGCACATTCTTAAAGTGTTCAATTGCATTTAATCTGCTGCATTTATTACTGCTTGTTAGCAGCCTGATTAAATTGTAATTGTTATTCTAAGCCTCTAAGTTTTGACTTATGCACTTGAGCCTCAAACTAGTTATCTTACTTAAGGAAGGTTTGTGGTCTATACTGATGCTTACACCCTTTTAAGTTGGGAATTTTTGGTTGAAGGCTTACTGTGTTTGTTATTCTACAAGTGCCTTAGTTTGGGATAAAGTGGTTGGGCTTCAGGCCAGTTATTTTACATCAAGAAGGTTTATGGTCTACACTTTTGTGGGAGGAGAGGGTAGTCTCCACCCTTCTGAACTGGGAATTGCAGGTGAAGGTTTATTGTGCCTGTTATTCTAAATGCCTTTAGGGCGGCCACGGTGGTGCAGTGGTTAGCATTGCCACCTCACAGCAAGAGGTTCTCCGGTTCGATCCTCGGCTGGGGTGGGGTCTGTCTTGATCTGCATGTGTCCTCCTGTGGTCGTGTGGGGGGTTTCCTCCGTCGGTCCGGTCTGAAGGTTAGGCTGCTGGCTGGCAACCTCGACACAAAAAAACTCCTGCCATTCAATGCTGTGGCGACCCCTAACCGGGAAAAGCCGAAAGAAGAAGATTCTAAATGCCTTTGTTTTGGTCTGTGGTCTGAACTCTTGTAACATTACTGTTACAGATGTTTTTTTAACTGCTGGAGTATCTGGTTTGCTTATACCTGAGCATTGCTCATCAAATTCCTTGTCTTATTGAATTGTTCAATATTTAAGTTATAATCACTCCTCCCTAGTAGCTCAGTAGCCATGGATATGCACTTCTCAACTCTCTTTCTCTCTGGCTGGTCTGGTTGAGATGAGTATTCTGAGGCCTTGTAGCAATTGCCTCATGTACACTGACAACCCACTTATTGTTAGTAAAACAGATAGTGTATGCGAGAGGTATAAATACACTTTAATGCTGGAAGCAACACTCTCTCATACAGCCAGAACTAATCTTATAGAAATTGTCAGTGACACTTGCACCATGCCTACTGCACAGGGTAAAGATCCTACACATAAAACTACTTATGCTGAGGCACTTACAGGTAATCGTCCTAAAACACTAAGACCTTGTGCACAGCACAATCAAAGAAAGTGTCCTCAGCCATCATGTAAACACACTTTTAAAACACCACTAGCAGCTACACATAGTAACACTGTATCCAGTGCCTCCACCACTAAGCCCTTATGGCAAACAAGCACACAGCCACATCTTCTGGTCATTGGTGATTCTGTAGTGAGGCACACTGTGCCCCCCCACCAGACTGAGTAAGGAGAAAGTCACATTTATCTGCCTTCCTGGTGCTAGGATCTGTCAAGTCACACAGCCACTTAGGTCATTGAACCACAGATACCAATATGACTCTGTCATATTCCATGTGGATGTTAATACATTGAGACATACTTCCCCTGACTATATGAAGCGAGACATGATCAAGCTCTCTAATTATGTGTCTCAGGCAGGTATGAGCCTAGCACTGAGCAGTACACCACCTTCTTCAAGGATATCATGTTACCAACAGAAAATGATTGATTTTAACAACTGGCTTAGCTTCTGGTGTCAATCCAGTGGAGGTACAATATTTGATGGTCTGGGAGTATATAGTTGACAGGCCATGCTGCCTTGCTAAGGATGGTCTTCACTTATCTCCTCTAGGCTTTTGGATATTGGCAAAGACCTTTTCCATCCCATAGTGTTTTTTTAGGCAATGCAAAACTGATAAATCTACTGAATTAACTGAGCATATGAAGCAATAACTGAAGGTTGTACTGCTCAATGCTAGAAGTCTTAATAAGGAACTCCACTGCATGCAAGCCTTCCTCTCCCTGGAGAGGGTAGACATCTGTGTAGTAATGAAGACAGGATTTAAATTCACTGAGAATACCCCAGCAATGTGAGGTTATAATGCCTTTTACAACTTTAGACCAGCTACTTCACAGGAAAGAACTAAAGGTGAAGGAGTGTCAGTCTATATTAAGACTAATTTCACATCCAAACTAGTTAATGTGTATGATCCACTGCAACTTATACATGTGCAACTCACCATAGATAGGGTGTTGTACTATATCCATGCAAAATATAGGTCCCCCTCCATGTCTCAGGAAACCATAATACCTATCTCAATGTACTAGAGTCTCTCACAGTTCAATCCAATATGAAATTCATGGAAGATCTCAACTACTCCTTATAGATTGGGAATCCTATACCACTTCTAACGTACAAGCACTGGATTCTTAAATTTTGTTAATACCAACATCCTGGAACAGTTGGCCCATTATCCTACTACGGGTACAGACATCCTTGACCTTATGCTCATGAACATGGAGGGCCAATGTTACTCACCCAATGTAATATCTTCGCTCATGAGATCTGACCATAAGGCAGTATTACTTGAAATAAAAGTTAAATCTGAGTATCCAGCAAAACTAAAAACCTTTGGAAGCTATTCCAAGGCTAACCTCTGCCTACTAAGCAACAACTTGGCTAAATTCCACACACTCCCAAGCCCAGTAAACACAATTGAGTACACTGAGCTATTTAAAAATCTTTGTACAGCCATATCGATAGCTGTGTAGAATTAGATGTGGGACTTGTATTACAAACTCAAAAGACAAGCCATTCTGGTGGAATCACAATCTCAATTAGTTATACAACAAAAGAAAACACATCTTGGCCAAGCGTAGGAGGAAGAAAGACATACATACTAAAAGCCCCCTGACTAATCTTAACAGGCAGCTAAGAGGGTTAATTAATACCTCAAAGGCTAAATTTAAAGAAAAAATAACTTTTCAGGCAAAGGAAAACCGCAAAGCTTTCTACAGCTATGTCCACAAGCTCATAGGAAATACACACCAATGCTCAGAACTTATTGTAAATGGCATCACCCACACTAAAACAAAGGCCATTGCTAAACTTTTGGCAGACAGGTTCAGCTCAACTTTCTCCACTCACTCTCTCCCAATAGTCCAAATGAAATACCACATGGACATTAATGCACTTTCTAAGGCCAAAAACACTACATCAGTGGACCCCAATAGCATCTCAGGATGTTTAATAAATAGAATGAAACATGACCTCTCTGGTCCACTTGAATCACTTTTCTGATGGAGCCTTCGTTCAGGTTTTGTGCCCAATGAATGGAAGATGGTTACAGTCATTCCTCTGCATAAAGGCGGTCCTACAACTGATCCAGTTAACTATAGGCCCTTAAGTCTTACCAGCCTCGTATGAAAGGCCATGAAAAGAATCATCATGGATGTGATAAATGAGGAAATACAATGGATATAAAAAGTGTACACACCCCTGTTAAAATGCCACATTTTTGTGATATAAAAATTGAGACCACAATATATGTTGCACAGTCTTAAACTAATACTTTGTTGAAGCACCTTTTGATTTAATTATAACATTCAGTCTTCTTTGGTATACACCTACCATCAATTAAAGTGACTCTGATTAACCCCAAATAAAGTTCTGCTGTTCTAGTAAGATTATCCTGACATTAACTCAGTTGCCTGCTGCAGCAAAAGCCATGGTTCGCAGAGAGCTTGCAAAGCATTAAAGGGATCTCATTGTTGAAAGTTATCAGTCAGGAGAAGGGTACAACAAATTTCTACAGCATTGGAGATTCCATGGAACACAGTGAAGACAGTCATCAAAATGTGGAGAAAATATGGGACAACAGTGATGTTGCAAAGAATTGGGCATCCCTCCAAAATTGATGAAAAGCCAAGATGAAAACTGGTCAGGGAGGCTGCCAAGAGACCTACAGCAACACTGAAGAAGTTGCAGTAATTTCTGGAAAGTACTGGTTGTCTACTACATGTGACAACAATCTCCCATATTCTCCATATGTCTGGACTGTGGGGTAGGGTTGCAAAATGGAAGCCTTTTCTTACACAGAAAAACATCCAGGACCGGCTAAAATTTGCAAAATAATACATCGTCTCACAAAAGCATGTGGGAAAATGTGTTATGGTTTGATGAGACAAAGTTTGAAATTTCTGGCCACAACTCCAAAAGGTACTTTTGGTACAAAAACAACACTTTGCATTACCAAAAGAATACCATCCCCATGGTGAAACATTGTGGTAGCAGTGTCATGCTTTGGGGTTGCTTTTCTTGAGCTGGAACTGGGGATTTAGTCAAGGTGGAGGGAATTATGAACAGTTCTAAATACCAGTCACTTTTGGCCCAAAACCTTCAGGCATCTGCTAGAAAGCTGAAGATGAAGAGTAATTGTATCTTTCAGCATGACAATGACCCCAAGCATACATCCAAATCAACAAAAGAATGGATTCAACAAAAAAAAATAAATAAAGTTTTGGAATGACCCAGCCAGAGACCAGACCTAAATTCAATAGAAAATCTGTAGGCTGACCTGAAGAGGGCTTTGCATAAGAGATGCCCTTGCAATCTGACAGATTTGGAGCACTTTTGCAAGGACGAGAGGTCAAATATTGCCAAGTCAAGATGTGCCATGCTGATAGACTCCTTTCCAAGAAGACTGAATGCTGTAATTAAACCAAAAGGTGCTTCAACAAAGTATTAGTTTAAGGGTGTACACACTTATGCAACCAGCCTGCTGTACATTTTTTATTGTTTATATTTTTTTCCCAGATTTGTTTGTTTTTCAATTGAATTGTACAGGTCACATTAAAGGTGGGACATGTTTTGAAATTATTTATTGTGGTCTCATTTTTTTTATATCACAAAAACCTGACATTTTAGCAGGGGCATGTACACTTTTTATATCTACGGTAGGTAACCTGTAAATGCTGGACCCATCACAGTTTGGCTTTGTTAAAGGAAGGAATTTTGTCTGTGACTTAGAATATGCTGGAAAGACAAATATGTGTGCCAGAGACTACCCCTACTATGGAACAGGCTTTCCATCCATGTGAAGCTGAGTTTGTCTATTACCCAGTTTAAGCACAACTAGACAAGTAGATGGGGAATAGGACATTTACATCGAGCCTAGCACCCATGTCCCTTATGGACAGAGGTAGCTTATAAATGCCTGGCCCTCAATGTCCTATTTGGATGCAGGTCATCATTATTC
Organism: Protopterus annectens; assembly: GCF_019279795.1. Taxonomy (NCBI): domain Eukaryota; kingdom Metazoa; phylum Chordata; order Ceratodontiformes; family Protopteridae; genus Protopterus; species Protopterus annectens. Next base: position 250,995,382 of record NC_056730.1, on the reverse strand, counting down.
TTACAGGAAAACTTGGCCAGGCTTAGAAAGTCCCCTCTCTCTGGTCATTAGCCTAGTAACAGTCTATGAATCTATGAATAAAAAACAGTACCTTCATAGTTATACAAGTAAGCTTGTAAATATAAACCCCATCATTGCATATGCTGCTGTTATGTAACAACCCCAATCTGCATCAAAATCACTTTGTGACTACAAAGTTGAGTATGTATCCCTTGGCATGTTCAAACATAAGCTATATCACAACAATAAACTCTTCAAGTCCTCTGGCAAATGGTATGCAGGCAGGAACAGCCTTTACTGATTTTCTTAAGAGGCAAAAATCAAAATAGTGTTCAATGCATACTACAAAATGGGATGTCTGTATTAAAAAATCTGTTGTACACATACTCTACCCTTAGGATGCTTATGTTTCTGGCATGTGTTAGGAAATGCTGTGTAGATTAGAAACTATAGATTTACATATTAAATTGTCAGATATACAGCCATACATGTACAATTCTGCAATACACTGATGTACTTTAACACACGAGACAGTTATTAAAGAAAAAAATATATACAGTATAAATATATATATATATATATATAGAGAGAGAGAGAGAGAGAGAGAGAGGCCCCATCTTTAAAATTCTGAAGCTTCAAAACTTCGAATTTCTTATGGTCAAAACCATATTATCAAAGTTTTGAAACTTCAAAATCTAAATAAAAAAAATAAAACAGAAAAATCGCCCCCACATCCCCTGGTAATTAAATATACCAGCTCCGAGATTACATTACAGTGAGGAAAATGGTAAATATACAATTCAGCACCATACAGCAACCTCCATTTAAACTGTTTGAAGTTTCAAAATGTCCATCTTATGGTCTCAACCATAAGAAATTCTAAGTTTTGAAACTTTGAAATTTAGAAGCAGACCTGTATATCTATATTTATATCTATATCTATCTATCTATTTATTAATATATATATATATATATATATATATATATATATATATATATATATATATATATATATATATATATATATATATATGTATATGTATATATATGTATAGAGAGAGAGAGAGAGATACTGATGCATGTATTTGTTGTAAGATCAGACAGCAGTGGGATAAGGGAAATTTACAGGCACCATTGTACCACAATCTTACACTAAGAGTAGTTGAAATGATGAGAAGCAGGCTTGTAAGAGCATTTGATCATATGGTCATTCATTCTTGCAGGGTGAAACCATATATCTATATCTCTCTCTCACTCTCTCTGTCTGATATATATATATATATATATATATATATATATATATATATATATATATATATATATGTATATAGGTTCATAGGTGTTTACCAGGCTAATGACCACAGAGGCCTGTTTAAGCCTAGCCATGCATCCCAAATCTCTGACAAGTTCTGATACCCTTGATAAGTGTAAGCATGGGTCTGGGAGATGAAGCATTTACAGGTTACGTGTTTGCATCAGAGACATAGGTTCCAAACCAGAGATGAATTTCTGGTTTCCCATTCAATTGTCCAAGTTGCACTTGAATTGGAATAGGGAGGAACTCTGCTTCACATGGATAGGGAACCTGTTCCATAGATGGGGTAGTCTCTGAGTTACATACCTATCTCTGCAGCAGGTCCTATTTATATCACAAGCAAGGGTTAAGTCTTTAGACTGGTGCTTCTTGTTTTGTAGATATGAAGGAGGTCCATCAGAGTGGGGTCTCACAATGCCCTGTATGCTAGGCATAGATCTCCCCTTAAAATCCTGTAGGAGACAGAATACAGGGATAGGTCCTTGAGGCAGTCTGCAAAGGGCATATTACTTATGTACTGTTTTGTTTTAGTGAGGAAACTCTGTGGACATTCCAATTGTTGGATATTTCTGGTTAGGTACATACCAATGGGGGGCATTGTACTCAATGATAGGTCTGATGAAAGCTGAATACAGTGGAACAAATTCTTCCTTGGACTTAGATGTCATACCTCATACCTTTCTTTATAAGTTGCACAACATATAATGATTTCCTCACCACTGTAGACACATGATGATCAGAGGTTAGATTATTATCTATGTGTGTCCTTAAGTCCCTGACTACTGGGTCAACTCTAAGGGTGTGTTGTCTATATGATAATTACCATGGATGGATGATTTCCCAAAGGTTACTATTATGGATTTCTTGGCATTTAGTTTTAGTCCATAACTCTGGCACCAGTTGTTTGTCTGTGTCAGCCCCACCTGGAGAACATTTATGTCAGTGAGAGATTCAATGACAGCTCCTGATTTGCAATCATCTGCAAATTTAGTCAACCAGAGACCACTGTCATTGGCCTTGACTTCTGAAAAGAAAATGCCAAAAAGGAGTGGTCCAAGGACTGATCCCTGAGGGACTCCACTTATGACTGACATCTTTGTAGAGGTGGACTCCCCAATTCTAATCTAACTTCCTGGGTCCTGTCTGTGAGACAGTTGGTTATCTACTGGGAAAATACGGGTTTGTACCTAACCTCTTGAGTTTGTCAGCAATGCCTGAGTGGGGTATTGTGTCAGATGCCTTGGCCAGGTCAATGTATTCAGTGTGAATGATTTTGCCCTATCCATTGCTTTGGTGACTTTCTCAAAGAAGTCCATCAGGTTGAGTAGGCATGATCTGCCCTTTACAAAACCAAACTGGGTTGGGTCCAGTGTCTGGAGGTTTACTATATCTGTATTGATCATCTCCATGATATTTCTTTCCATGGCTTTACATATTAAACTAGTGAGACTTATGGGTCTGTAGTTTTCAGGGTCTGTAGATGGCCCACCTTTGTGCAGAGAGATGACTGTTGCCTTTCTCCATTCATGAGGCACAAAGCCGGTTTGGAGGCTATAGTTAAATAGTAATTCCAGAGGCCCTGATGGGTCATGTTTCATGCTATTTAGAAGGCATCTTGTGATATTGTCTGGGCCCATTGATGCAGTGTTGTTAGCCTTAGTGACACCATTAAAGACCTGTTCCCTAGTAATAGTAGGGGGAGTTATATTTGATAATATTTCCTGAGGGAAGGTTGAGGGAGAGAGAGGAGTAAAGTTGGAGCTGAATTTATCAGCCAGGAGGTTTGCTATATCTTCTGGCTCAGTATAGGTGGCTCCATTTAGAATGAGCTCTGCACGCAATTGTGTATTGCCTTTGTGGTCATGGACATAGCTAAAGAATGCTTTGTGGACATAGCTAAAGAATGCTTTGTGGTTGTCCTTTGCCTGAGAGGCCAAACTTACCACAAACTTGGCTTTGCTAGACATTATTTGTCCTCTGAGTTGTTTGTTTAGTTTGATGAGAGTGCTTTTATCCTGCTGGGTGCTGCACCTCCTAATTTTTGCCATAATTTTCTTCCTCCTGTTATATATCCGATTGATTTTGTGATTCCACAAACTGTGTGTGTGTGCATTTTGTGTGTGTGTGTGTGTGTGTGTGTGTGTGTGTGTGTGTGTGTGTGTGTGTGTGTGTATGTGTGTGTGTGCGTGTGTGTGTTTTACACACACATAAACAAACACATGTTGGCATATACAGCTACATATTTAAAATAAAAAATATATTTATAGTTATAGTATGAAGCTGTAATGAACAGATGGCTATCCTATGAAACACTCATGATCAAATATGTCAACACGTGTTGCACAATTTGCTGACTGAAGGCACATAATATATGTTCACAACTACTTTCCACAATGTGTGTTTGTGTGTGTGTGTTGGAAAATATGTGAAACTTTCACTGTCGGTATAACAAAGTGAACAGCAGCTGAAAACAATTATCAATGCAAAATACCAGAGATTCCATATGTAATATAAAACACATAACTTGAGTTTACAATGAATAGATGTTACTTCCATCCTATCCTTACCAGTGTCATACAACTTCCACCATTTGTCATAGGCAAGTCTACAACAGCCATGTTTCTGCCAAAAACACAAACTATGTGGCTATACATGGTTTCAAACCTCCAGTGTTCACACCACACAGAAGTGACAATTACTTTTGCTGTTGTGCCATGACATAGCAAACACAATGTTGAAGTGATTGTACACAATTAAGTGGGCCTTTTGATACATAATCCATTCACCATTTATACTGTGGCATTTCACTGATATTTCAGTAGGCCAACATACTTGTCATACAGAAGATATGTGCAATTACTATATGTATGCATGTATACTGAGATGTTCTCACCGCAGTACATATGTATCATCATTTCAACAGAAATATGTATTTTAATACAATCATATATTTTGCAATAATACATCCCTCTCTCATTCTCTCTCTCTCTCTCTCTCTCTATATATATATATATATATATATATATATATATATATATATATATATATATATATACATATACACACACACACACACACACATACACACACACACACACACACACACACACACACACACACACACACACACACACACACATATATATATATATATATATATATATATATAGAGAGAGAGAGAGAGGTCTACTAAAATATTCTAAACACACAAACATCAATGCTCAAAATAGTCAAGAAGAAAAAGTTGACTCTTAAATGGGCATACTCTGAGGCATAACTATAAATTAATGGCTATAGTAACACAAGTATGTTATATAATTTGTTTGACATATCTGCAGGTGGTTTCCATATAGTCTGCACAAGGGTGTGTAATTTAATGTTACTGTATGAGTTTTACTCACTATTAAATTGAAGCCCAGGAAATAGCTGTATGGCTGAAGTATCTAAAGTAATCTCTCCAAATGTTCTTCTGGATTATTCAGCTATATTAACAAGTCATCAGCATACATTGCTAACTTGGTGATAACATTTGTAACCCCCATACCTTTCTGTCTCTGATTTTCTGTACTACTTTGCCAAGGGTTCTATGTACAAAGCAACACGCACAGTGGACAATTGTCATCCTTGCCTGATACTTCATCCTATGCTGGTGATAGTTGTCATTTCTGCATTTACCTTTATACTTGCATTTGATTTGAGATATGCATTCTTCAGCAAACCTTACCAGTTCAGTTGAAATATCAGAGGCCTACAGAACCATAAACAGATATTGCCATTTCACCCTATTTAACACTCTTTCACCATGCAAGCTCACCAGTATCAGTTGTTGTTTGGTATGTCTGGTGTTTTGAATCACTTACAGAGTTTGCATCATATTTTCATATGTTGGTCTGCCCCTAATAAAGTCATACTTGTGTGCATGCATTAGTTACAGAATTAGTACTGCCAGCCTAAAAGCAGTTACTGACATGAAAACCTTGTGGTATTGATTTATAACAGATATCAGTCTATAAAAGCTGATCTTTACCCGGTTATGGAATGGCATAGATCAGTTCCCCTTTCCATGGGTGGGTTACCAAACTTCTTCACTGCATTCATTAGGTCTACTAGCTTCTTTTTCATTACATTCCCCAACCAAGTATAACTCTAGAGACTTGCTATCCAGGCTGGGTAACTTCCCTCTCCAGTAACTCAGAGGTTATGGGATTCAATAAAACTCAAGCCTGTTTTGCTGTTAACTTTGAGTTAAGAAAGCCTTTAAAATAATTGTACAATGCTTTTCTTTAGCCCTTCTCTACCATTTGTCCTGCATATATACCCTAATACAAAATCTGAGAACACTGCAAAATATTTTTTAATCCTATAGTAATACTTTTCCATATCTTTTATTTTATATACTCTCCCTTTGATTTTATTTTGTATTAATTCAAGGGCTTGATTCCTATGTGATTTTTGGGAAGTTGCCTAGATTTTTTTTTTGTTTTTTTTGTAATATATATATTTTAAATTTACTAAACTATTTCTAAAATCTTTTCAGTTTCTCATTGACTTTCTTTTGCCTCCTTCTCCAAACTTGTGAGTCCTGTGATTTGTCATTTCTGCAGCTCCTTAAGTCACTCTATCAGTGTATCCAGGATACAGTTATCATTAGCTCTGCTTTCTCTGGTGTACACCTGCAGAGATTCCATCCATTCCTGCTGTATATTGTCTCATTAAGCTATGTCCTCTATGGCAGTAGGAGGTACAGCTAGCCATGCCAGGGAGAAGTAGGGTAGTAAATGCAAGACTTGTGCCAGCACATCTAGCTGGAATTTTATAAATAATTGTATGTCATTACTATATCAACCTGATCTGCACAGATGCATGTGCTGAAAATGTATTTGTGAGCTCTGCTTGTGTTAATGGTGTTGAAATGTACCAACAGTGCACCCTGCTGGAAAGAAAAGAAATGTGCATATATTATGGTAACTGAATTAAATGTATATGTTTCAACAGAGAACACTGGCACAGCAATGGTTAACCAGCTGACTTATTTTAAGAAGAATAAGGGAAATGTAAATGAGCTGTTAAATCATTAAACAGGACCCCTCAGTGTTGAGAAGGCCCAGAGCTGGTAGGTCTGGGAGCAGCCATTATCTGTTAGCTTTTGTAAAGAATGGGGAAGTGTTGTGAATATTTCTACCTCCTAGGCATTGCCATAAAAGCTCTAAATGTGTATTGTAGCAGTCTGCTAAAGTCCTGCCTCAAACTTCAAAAGGAGATATTGTGGGAACCTAGAGTCAGGTGACCAGATGAGGTCATTCTGCAAGTCATTTGGATATTACATTTTACAAGGAGTAGTCTCAGAATATAGAGTCTTCTGTTTGGGGCCTGACTAGAAAGACTGTTTACATATTTTATCTTGCCTTACCCAAGAAGTAACTTAACTAGGGAACAATAAAATTATTTTAGGTTTAGTCAGGAATATAGTGAAGCTTAGCTTAGATATTATTTTTTTTATTTGTCTAAGTCTGTCCTTCAATGTTCTTTACAATATTTCCTGTGATTTGAACTCTATGGTTTTCTTTGAATATATATTCAGTATTTCATGTATTTTAATATTTATTACTGAATATATTTAAAACTTTTATTATGGCTGGTTCTTGTAGAGAGTATCTAACATTTGAGAGTACTTATATTTATTTGGTACCGCTGCGTGGGCCACTCCAGAAGGACTAGCTGTCTTGGTGAACTGCTGCCATTTGTATTAATATCAATATTGCACAGTATAATTTGACACCCTTTGTTAAGGGCCTTAGAGTAGCTGATTGTACAGTGTCTGGTGATAGTGACTCTACCTTATAGTCTGGGCAGAAAGGTGCATAGCTAGTAAACTTGTGACAGCCTTTCCCAGGTGTGTGTGTGTGTGTGTGTGTGTGTGTGTGTGTGTGTGTGTGTGTGAACATTTAATCTTAAAGAGTGTGTGTGTGTCAGCTACTTGGAATAGGGACATGAAGCACTGAGTTTACAGAAACGATGCTGGAGCACTTGGCTTGGACACTCAGCTAAGGACCTAACCCTGCAGCTGTACCAGTGGAGAGTCTTAATGGGGACCTGGAGGGAGACAGATATAGAGACATCCAGACCCCAGACTGAGTGTGTTCCCTGTGTGCTCTTAATGGAAATTGTACTTGATGCAGAGAGGTCTGCATCTGCAAATATTGAGTGTATCCATTTGTATTCCAAGTGTACATCCCTATCCAGTGTCAGTGGTGAGGATTCGGGCTCTTTGATTACTGGTCCAGTGTGGGAATGACACATAGTGGTGCCCATCACATATTGGTTGCAGTGGTGGGTGTTGCATCCTCCGCTGAGCTTCCCTCCCTGTAAAGAATTTCTTTTATGTTTCTCTGCCAGGCTTTCTCAAAGTCAACTGATTTTGTTACTATATTAAAGAAAATTGTCAGTATCTGATCCTTCTTCTGGTCTCCACATTAATGTCTTCCATTAAATTCACATGATCAGATAACACAGTGGATGGGATACCCTTATCTAATCAATCTTACCTATCTTTCTTGGTCATATATCTCCTAATAATGCATGAATATCTATGGTATAACTGACAATAGTTTATGATCTCTTACTCTGATGTACTTAATAGACTAATCTGAGCAGTTTACTAAATACCTCAGAATATTTCTCTGTACTGTGGATCCTATTGCCCCTTGAATATTTTGAACTGGAGTTATTAAGTTAAAATTACTTGACCACACCAGTAGTCTTATTGAAATGTCAGCACTTGAAAAGCCAAGTTCCAAACAGCCAAAGAAAAAAGACCAAAATCCCAGAGAAGACTGAGTCTCAAAAATTGTTATTCTTCAAATTTCTTTTTGCAAGGAGTTTAAGCCCCTCCTTCTTCCTCCCATGTAAGGGGGCACATCCTCCACACCCCAAACTTATATATACCAACTGTAATATCACCATACCTTGGAGAAAAGGGAGTATTCCTAGAAATGGCATCTCAGACTTGATATATAAAAGTCTGTTCTTCTAGCCACTAAGTCTCCACATTTCAGGACTCACTCTAGCGGGTCCCAATATTTCAAATGGTTAAACATTATTTTGTTGCATATGTCTTTAAACTCTTACATTGTGGACTCTGCAGGCCTATAGCAAGTCACTAACATGGATCGTTGGGAGTCCAAGATTGCTTTAACTGCCACATACGTTCCTCCCCTTGTGATCTGTCAGGGTGTCTCCCAACTGAAATTTTAAATGTTTACTTACCAGGAGGGCCACATCTCTCTTTTTCCCTTGCAGAAATAAGGGAAGCACAATATTAAACATATGTTTTGTTAGCTTGTCATGTTATACATATGTATTTCTTGAAGCATTACAGTACATGGGAATATCCTTCATATATAGCGCATAATTTTCTCCCTCTTTATTCAATTGCACAGTCCATTTACATTCCATGAAATTACTCTTACTATGAATGTTTGTGAGTACCTGGACAGTTTTCCTCTGTACAAAACGTATCTCACATTGGTTGGGATTTCTGTAAAGGAATATAATATTGCTATTTGACAATTTAGTTTTCCATTATGCATCAAAATATATTCTATGACTTTCTGCCATACTGTTCTATTATTACTTTTATGCTGGCAGATGCCCATAGACTCCCTCCCCTTAAGTCATTACATATGAGAAAAGTTATGTTCCAGGTCATATGCACTGGCACTGGATAAGAAGCAGCAGCTGGTTCATAAATAAGAGACAAAATAATACAGTGTACACGCAAGAAAATGTGATACATGCAAACTTTCATCTAGGCTGCATTCCATGCATGCACTGAGCAAACTGTGCATCAAACATAGTTTACCAAAGCCGTTAAGTAGAAAAGGAAGAGTACATTGTCAAGTGTCAACAAAAGGCAATTGTGTTCATGTAGAACTATGTAAATATAAATTGGTGCTGTCAATTTCAGACCTAAAGGAGGGAGACCAGGATGCTTTCTGTAGGGAGTGGGTGCTTTCTCCATTATAGTGTGTGTGTGTGTGTGTGTGTGTGTGTGTGTGTGTGTGTGTGTGTGTGTGTGTGTGTGTGTGTGTGTGTGTGTGTGTGTATGTGTGTAGTAGAGCCTTATGGATGTCTGATGGTGCAGTGCTGTGGTAAGATATTACTGTCAGGTCCAGAGCACTCACAGAAGACGTGTATGTGCAGATTGTGCACGCCCCTGTCCAAGGAAATGCCCTCTCCTGTGGTAGTCACAGGCACTATCCAGACCATGCCTAAAGGTGAGATTTGCATGAATATACAAGAGGTATGTTGCTTTAGTAACCTTAGAATATCTCGGCACATAACGGAGTCGAGCAGCAGCATTGATAAACTGTCTAGCACTTCATAGATCATGTGATCTACATCATTGATGTAATATCTCGTAGCAGGTTCTTTAAACTGTTTACCTCTGTATGCTTTTTATATGCTCTGATGAAGCGATTAAGTTTGTGAAAGCTCTTAACAGTTGTTTTACTTTTGTTTTATTAAATTGTTGCTGCAGCCATGTTGGTAGGTTCACAGTATAACAGATCCAAAGAACTGCAAGTAAGGCAGGTGCAAAGGCCAAAGGTTCACAGTATAAACCTGGCACTTGCCTGCCTAAATAATCCATCTTGTCTGAGATTGCATGGAAGAAATGCAGTTAACAAATCAGAGATATGAATGTGCAGGGATGAGACAGTAATATGGATCACAGCTTATGCTTTACAAGATGGTTAAAATAAAGTACAATGTACTGTGCACTTGTGAAAAAAAAACAAAAAACTTGGAAGTATGAATGCATGTCTGCACAGTGGATCACTTTCATATCACACATAGTTGTTCTTAACAGACAACTATGAATGCCTGTTCATCACATACACGCAAATGTAGTTTAGGTGGGAGGACAGATTTTTCTTGCCAAATTAGAACATATAAATAAAAAAAGATCGCTGATATCAGGGGATGTCCCTGTTGTACAGTTAAAATATATATCTCAACATCTCGCTCCCTACAAATATTAGTATGAGGAGGGTGGTGAATTGGAGTTAATAAACAATGACAGACATACATTAAATTCAATTTCCCAATGTTGTCATATTCCACATTCATTTTGTAGAACTATCCTACTATGTTCAAAACTTTACACATAAAACTGTAATAAAAGAGCTGCTGTTGGCAGAACATTATGGATGATGGAGATATTCATAGAAATCTGATTAATGCACGCTATAGTCATAAGCATGTGCAAAACGCCTGTAAACATAAACAAGCAGGTATCTATACAAGCATTTTCAAATGTTTTACACAGACACACCCATTAAAATTTAACGACAGCTGTCCCCTAGGTGGGTTTGCACCTACAGGTAGGCACAATATAAGTACAATATAAGTATATCTGACACTCATTTTACAGACTGAACTAACACACAGCACACTACTTCTTTGCTTCATAAACTGCTATCGTGTGTGTGTATTGGTACTCCTGCAGATAGAGCAACATGCTAAGTTCCAACACACAAATACTACAGTCCCTCATTGCCACAGCTGAAATGGCTATATATTCAAAATATAACTATATTGTAACTTATAACTTCAGTTTTATTTATTTTTTGCTCTTTAGTGTCATGCTGTTGGTGCTCTGCCTGTTAACTAAGCTTTTTCTGTTAGTAAGCTGGACAACTGCATGACATCTAAACTTTGACTGACATCAAGATTCATAACAGGCTAATATGTGTATTAGCCATAATACAAAAAAAGAAATAAGAAAAAAGTAAAAAAAAAAAAAAAAACAGAGAAAGGGGAGTGAATCAGTCTTTCTATGGAAGGAGTTTAAAAAAAAATCATACATTGACATGAAATTATTTTGTATGTTTACACCTTTGGCAAGCTAATTAACACAATGCCACTGCAAAAATTCCATAATAGTAATACAGATATTTCCAAAGTGCAATACAGATGTGGTTTCACCAGTTTCTAACTGTAGAATAAGTTGATTGCATGCGATAATAAAGTTCTGTCTCCCTAAGATGGAAATACATACTGCTATCTTAGATAGTTGGCATTATAATAATATTATTAAGGTATGTAACAACATTTCCTGGTTTATATCAAAATTAAAGGTGGATCCACCACTAAACTATATATCTATAGGAAACTTGATTATTATTTCAGAATTTTGTTGTTATATTGTCTCCCATATTTGGATACATGATTTCTGGTTGCTTGTCTTCAGGCACATCTTATTGTTCCCCATAAACCACAGTATAACATCTGATAAGTCTTTGGAAAATAACAAGTTCTTTATATACCTGCAGTATTTGTGGTTTAATGGCTATGGCACCCATCAGACAGCATCAGGATAAATGTAACAACAACCTAACACCTACAATTAGAGTAAACCTGTGAGAGCACCAAGTCCCTGGTGAATCACTCCACCTTACCAACAGAAAAGCAACAGCATACCTGTCTCAGGGATAGTCAGCATTAAGTGTAAAATATGCACAGACACACACACACACACACACACACACACACACACACACACACACACACACACACACACACACACAAAATTTCCTATGTAAACATAATCAGATAACATTTCCTACAAGTATGCAACAGACACATGCAGTTAATTGGATAATTCAATATTCTGTTTACTTTGTGACATGTTTAACTACATTTTACCTCCTTGACAAAAAACTATTATAGTATTATGGGATACCAGTTAGTACACCTATTAGGATTATTTGGTAATGATGTGGCCATTTCATTATAGTTTACATGAGTCTGCTGAAATGACATTACTAATATGTATGAACCATTGCTTTCACTGCATCTGGTCATATTGTTCCAATTATGACATATTAGTAGATATCAACTCTATGCATACCCATGTATAAACACACTGCACTGTATGCTATCTGCAATACTCTAGGCATTACTGCAAAGTGCAGTCATTTCTATAACTCTGCTCATCTCTCACTCTGGGGATACATCCAACATAATATACTTTATCTTGTCTGTAACTATGTGGTTGTGGTGTCAGTTATGGTGACATCTGAAGAAAAGTGTGGCATCCATATGCCCTTTTCATTGTGATGCCACAATCATAAAGCATCACCCAATATTTAGTCTGCCTTTAGACAGGATCACCAGCTGGCATGAACTGATAGAAAAGGGTGTGGAAGAAGAAAGAACCTCGGTGCACACATTGCTGTGAGGCCCTAATGCCTATATACTGGTGCTATTCTGAGGGCCACTGAGGACTGTTAGACGTGGTCCTGTCTTTAAGTGATGTAATACCTCTCCTTACATGGGAGACATCCCTCATAGCCTTCACATCCACCTGCTTTGGCCACAGGTCATGACACTGATCTTTACTGGGGATTAACTGGCTTGCATCACATTAGCACATCATTCCCTTTGAAGTGGAGTGAACAATTGTAATCTTATCGTAACTTTCACCCATCTATTACAAGTGATTTGGCTGCTAATCAAAACAAGCCCACCATGGTTCTAGTAAAGGCTTACGTCCTCTACACCAACATAATTAGCTTCCTCTACAAAGCTTTGATATTTTACCACATGCATTTAATCTTAACTGTTGGCAGACATTGGAACTGTGTGGTATCAGTTCTGAAATTCCGAACTGTGAATTCTGAGCAGTGAATAAGGTCCATTAGAGATGTGTGGTGCTGAAGAGCAACATATAAGTGTGCAGTCTTTTGAGGAGCTTACATAGATAGATAGAGAGATGTATAGTATTATTTTTACATGGGAAAAATAGTGCAGCTACTACAGTATATCCATTTGCACTATATGACATATGTTGGGCTGCATCTTTTTTATAATTCTGTGTTTGATATCTGCATAACTATAGTGTTCCTGCCATATATTCCTGTTGACGACTTGTATGGACCATAAAACCTATTATGATGCTGTCAACTTTTGTGAGGTTTCCTATAGAGACATTTCTACATAGATGGCAATACTTGCACTGCAATGCTTGTTGTGGTTACGTTTTGGGTACTGATTCATATTTTTCCATACGTGTATTTTGTCCATAGGCATGTGATGCTCTTAGCATACAAAGTAATTTCCTGTCACCAGCTGCACATAACTTTCTGCTCCAAAGCTTACATAAATGTATGTATGCATTGTCAATAAATCTGCATAGTCAATGTTACAAATCCATGCACATATCACACAATAACTCTTTTTATTTTATTTCCCCTTTAATTACTCCAAAAACTTAGACTACTGTAGTGTAAGATTTATTACCCAAACGAGCAATGAATTAAATTAGAGGATGCACAAAAGTGGCATTTTTAAGGAAAAAGCTGAAACAGGGATAGAGAGAAATATGTATAAACTAATTAAGCAAGTGAATCAGATCCGCTGGAGAATGATTTAATGAAACATTTATTGAGTAGTAGGGAAGAATAGTTACATTCAGGTAATACCGCAGAAATTGCAAGTGACTTTTTATAAGCATGACTTACTGTGGACTTCACTAAAGGATGGAGACAACCATTGCAAAGATGGAATTTTCATAATACTTGTTCATCAGTTGTGTAGTGCTGAGGTATCTAATTGCAAAGTGAAGGAAATTGCACGGATGTGCCATTGTAATTTAATAAGTCAAGTTCCACATGCTGCTGCCTGAAGGACAAATGTGTGAAGAATTCTCTAAATGTCAAACTTGTGTGATGCTTGAAATCTAGACAGTCGGTATTCTCAAGTGGGATGCTTTCAGTTGACAGCCATCAATATATTTAGCAGTATGATTATCTCTACTTTCTAATATGCATATCATAGGAGCGTGGAGATCAGTTAGAATGTTTGAAGCATACTGGAGACTGGATTGGCAGTATGCCTTTGCCATCAAGAAATGAGCATAGTCTAGGAATAATTCATACAGATTACAAATGTATTTATTTTATTTATTATTATTTACTGGCATTTGTTTATCAGGAAAGAATGACCAAGAGTTGGGAGGGTGGCCTAATGGTTAATGTGCTTGCCTTGCAAACACAAGGTGCAGGGTTTGAGTCTCACAAGGGGTAATTGGCTAGGCTTAATATAGTCTCACAAAGGCAGCTAGCTTAATATGAACCTATCTATAAGCAGTGTTGTTTTTCAGTGGAGATCTGAAGAGAAAAGCCCAATTATACTGACATCATTGGTACTGTCTCGACATTTACAGTCAGTTTCATTCATGAGCGATAGTTTCATTATTCAGACTTCTTTGACATCTGTTGCATCATTTTCAGACAGTTTTGATTAGCACAACAGTTACATTGGTTATATATGAATATTTTGTTATTACAGGGATCTGTATGTAGTGCTATATCATCGATATCCGGAGATTGCCAAGTTATACATAAGGATATTTATTACTGAAAACACTTGTTCAAAATCTAGGACATAGGAAGAGAAGATAAAGATTTAGGGCAGCCCACTAAGAGGAAGGAATTATTTTGAACAATAAAAAAATAAGTTACAGAAATGCTAATGTAATGTTACTTGGAATGAGATGATGAGAGTTATGTGATGTTCACAATCTGGAGGAAACCTTTTGATTGGGGTGCAAAATTTATAAGAAAATTAGAAGCCTTGTTTGATTTTTAATTGTTGAATATTTTCTTGTATTTGAGTTTAGATGGTTGTTGTTAGTTGGAATGCAACTGATTATGCTGTTCTTTAATTTTATTCTCTTTGGCTAACTTTGACAGGAATTCTTGCTATGTATAATTGACAAATAAATGTATTTTAGTCTGTAAGATAGTGAGCGTATTTACATGATTCCATGCTCTCATTATCCTTGGGATTCAGAAACATTTTTCACATTATAAAAGCTGAAATTTCTTGAGTCATGAGTTGGCTGAGGCCATCATGACAGACCACAAAATGCCACCGTTTGCATAATATTCAAATGAAAGTATAAAGACAAGGATATGAGCAACATTACTAAAATGAAGGCGATGATCATTACAAATCAAGGGAAATACTATAGAGGCAGTACTCAGAAATATTAGTTGATATGACCCCCTGACACCATGTACAAAAATGGGAACAACGGTGATGATGATTCAGAAGTGTATATATAGTTCACATGATAAAACTTTACCACCGGACTTACTGAGTGCAATAAAATTCTGGAGCTACAAGAAATACACTTTGAAAAATATGTACATGATAGCCACTGCATTAGAAAATATGTATATGCAACAGGCTGTTCTCACTGCTGTTCACCACGGAGACTTGAGCTATGTTTATTCAAATGCCGCACACCTGCCTTGGTCCTGCTGCTGTGCCATGTACTAAATAGGCATCATCTGTACATGTGCACTGACAGCATGCATGCATGTGCACGGAATGCATTTACAGATTTAGTAGTACAGCAGCCTTGTTACATATGCATGTGTAATTAGCTCTCTTTATAATTTGTAAGTGCCTTCTACTCTGCAACAGATACACTGGGAATGGTAATGTATATGGAACTTATTTATGAAACACTTTGCTGACATAACTAGAGTTAAACCGGTAGTGTGAATGAACCTGTTCTTCCTCATCAGATGCATGTCTATTTCACTCATGCATGTGCAATAAAGTTGCTTGTGGTATATTTTGCATTGTGTTGAGAGACATGGTTGATGTTCATCATATTGATCACTGCTGCAGTAGCAGTCGCTATATGTGTTATAACCTGCTAAGGATATAACAGCCACCCAGCTTCCAGTTTTTTTCTCTGTGGAGAAGTTGTGTGTATTTTACTTTTGTGGGGATGGCATAGTGTCTTAAAGTGCTTTTTACTGAGATTTTATGTCATAAAAGTGTTTACTGGTATTTGCTGCTTATCTTCCCTACTAAACAGGCATGGAGTAGACTAATGGCCCACAGTTGATCCCTCTTCTGGCCATGAAAATAAACAATTAAGCAAGCAGCCTTCATCACCACAGCAGGCTAGTAATTTGGCTCAGCCACAGGTGGGTTACTCTGCTGTGGCCATTAGTAGTACCTTAGGCCACTCATCTTTTACACCAGATTCCTCTGGTGCAGCACCAACAGCCAATATGGACTAGGGCTTAACCACATCCTCTGCAGCTATTGGGGTCCCCTCAGTTGGCTAGGAAGAGCCAATATTGCTTGTCATTGATGAGGGTCCATAGGTGTTTACTAGGCTAATGACCACAAGGTCCTTTTTAAGCCTAGTCATGCATCCCAAATCTATGACAAGTTCTGTTACTCTTGATAAGTGTAAGCAGGGGCTTGGGAGATGAACCATTTACAAGTAGGGGTCTGGAAGATGAACCATTAACAGGCTGCCTTTGTCCATTAGAGACATAGGTGCTAAATCAGGGATGAATTCCCTATTTATCATCCAGTTGTCCAAGTTTCACTTGAATTGGGATGGGAAAGAACTCTGCTTCACATGGATGGGAAGCATGTTCCATAGACGGGGTAGTCTCTGGGATACATGCTTGTTTCTCCATCAGTTCCTATTTATAACATGGACAAGGTTTACGTTTTTAGAATGGGTAATTCTGGTGCTGTTTGTGGATAGGCAGGAGGTCCATCAGAGTGGGGATTGACAATGCCTTGTATGACAGGCATAGATTTCCCCACAACAGCCAGTCAGAGACAGAATACAGGGATAAGGCCTTCAGGCAGGCTGCATAGGATATATCACTTACCCCCTGTATTCTTTTAGAGAGGAACCTCTGTGGATGTTCCACTTGTTGGATGTGCCTGGTTAGGTACATGGCAAAGGGGGCATTGTACTCAGTGATATGTCTGATGAATGCTGAATACAGTGGAACAATGACTTCCTTGAACCTAGATGCCATGCCTTTGTTTATAAGTTGCACAACATAGAATCATTTCCTTACTACTGTAGACATGTGATGGTCAAAGGCTAGATTACACTTTATGTATGTCCCAAAATCCCTGACTCCTTAGTCAACTCTTATGGGTGTCTTGTCAATATGATAGTTACCATGGGTGGATGACTTCCCAAAGGATACTATTATTGTATTTAGTTTTCGTGCATGGCTCTGACAACAGTTGTTTGTCTGTATCAGCCCTTCCTGGAAAATATGTATGTTGATTGAATTCAATAACAGCTCTCAATTTGTAATCATCTGCAAATGTAATCTGGCAAAGGCCACTGACATTGGCATTGACTATAGAGAAGTAACTGCCAAAAAGCAACAGTCGAATGACTGATTTCTGAGGGACTCTGCTTGTGACTGGCCTATATGTAGAGGTGGACCCCCGGTCTGTGAGCCAGCCAGCTGGGTGACATTAGGGTTTGTATCTAACCTCTTGAGTTAGTCAACAATGTTCTTGTGGGGTATTGTCAAATGCCTTCGCCAGGTCAAGATAGGCAATATGAACCATTTTGCCCTCATCTATTTCTCTGGTGACCTTCTCAAATAAGTCCACCAGACTGAGTGGGCATGACCCACCCTTGACAAACTAAATTGGGTTGAGTCCAGTGTCTGGTGTTTTTTTTATGCTATTATTAATCATTTCCATAAAAATTCTTTCCATGGCTTTGCATATGAGACTAGTGAGACTTGTAGTCGGCCTGCTGCTCCAAAAAAGGGAAGTAGGATGTATGCTCAGAGTTTTACATTTTTATACAGTATTCCTTTACCTGACCCAACAAATATAGCTTTAGTTGATCCCACTGCTGCTAAGCAGTTAGCTAATTCCAATCTTTCTCTTTCTGCTAAGGATGGGAAAATTATTGACAGGTATGGGAAAAAGTGCAACTTTGATTTTCACAATTTTGAATTTAAACTCATATATTAATGTTTGTTCTGAACAATTGCAAAATTATGAGGAGTGCTTTATCTGCAGTTTCTTCTTGTGAGGAAAAGCCTACTTTAAATAACTTAGTTTCTTTTATTGAAAGGTCACTACTCATTATTTGCAGTGTTTGTATGACTGTTGATACTTCCAGTGCTATGGCCACTGATATTATTTTGAGAAAGTTTGGATTACTGTATTCAAAGATCCTCCCAGATGATGTTAAAAATGAGTTTTTAAATTCTCCCTTGGCTAGAGATTTAGTGTTTGACCCTTTTGCTGCAAAGGTTTTCAAAAAGCATGATGAAAGGGGCAAGCTGAGATAGGGACTCTCTAATGGGGGAAATCAGTAAGGCCTTCATGATATTTTTTTTCCATATGGAAACAGTTTTAGATTCAGTAAGTGCCTTTTAGCAGCACACATGCACGTACAAACAGAAAAAATTAGGTGGAATGCAAATCGCCTCATAAGTAGGTGAATTATATGCAAATAAGGCATGTTTAGCGATCCAACAAGCAGAAAAGCATCCGTGTAGACTGTGTGTCAGTGTCCATAATGTACGTGGAATTTTTCCACGTACAGGATTCTACACAGATAGAAGGGGATGTAAAACTGCAGAAATATAAACATGCATCTACTGAAATTGCTATAACACATACAGATGTGATCAAAACTATTATTGTGGATGTCAGAAAGAGGAAGGGATTAAGTTAAATTAATATATATTTTTTTAATAATCTTGGCATGTTTATGCAATGCACTGTGATGGGCAAACATGCTTAAAAGAAAAATGAAAAAAAAAAAGATGAAAGAAAAGCAGTTTATAATATTTGTCAGAAATGTATTATAGGACCTTGCGTCGGGTCTGCACAATGTTGCATTGGTGCTGTTGCCCAGGTCATATGGCTATGAAACATGTAGTTTCCAGGCTGTCAGCATGGATATGTATGCAAATGAGGCGATTTCTTGAATGCCAAAAAGTAGTAAGCATGTCCGCATATCCACTTCTTGTAGGCTTTCAAACTATGCTGATATTTCCAGTGGATGTGGATGACACTGGGGGGGTCCTGTTACTTCTACACCATTTTAAGCTCCTGTGCGCATTTGTGTGGTGCACCACATCACTGAGTGTGTTCACATGGAAAGACAACCCAGGTGAAAGTAATGATGTAGTCATCAAGTCATTAAAACTGGATGTATATCATTTAATTATTAATTTTTGACTGTTGTTTAAGCTATGCTGCATGGCTCAGTGCATAGAGCCATGCTGCTCACTAAAGTAAGAGCATTAAATGATGTTAATTACATTGTAGGCAGGTGAAATGCATCATACTTAGCCAATCACGCATTCTGGACCTACAGCAGATGTATAAAGTATGCATGCACCCTACATTCTCATTTTCCCCCATTACACTGGACTATTGGAGTACAGACTTGGGAATTTTAACTGAGATAATGCTAGGGGCTGCTGCAGGTCTGCTACATCTGTATGTGCAAGATGCTGAAGTCAATGTTGCTGGTGCTGCTGACAATAGGCCTAGGCAGAGAAAGAGAAGAGTGTTCAGGCCCAGGGTAACCTTCCAGGAGCTACATGAACTGGAAATTGTAGAGTGCCACAGGGTACACAGGGACATACTCCAAGCACTCACTGAGCTGTACTGCCTCAACTCAGACCCAGACCAACCAAGGGGAATGCATCCCAGTAGAAACAAAGGTAGATGTATCCCTTAGGATACTAGCTACAGGTACTTTCCAAGGACTAACTGGGGACATGATGAGGGTGTCACAAGCATCTGCATCCAGGATACTCCACCAGTTCCTGGATGCTATGCTAACATATGACATTGACCATATATATTTTCTCCTCTCCCCTGAGGCGATAGCCAGCAATATGTAACAGTTCTACCATGTAACACACTATCCTGAAGTATGAGGTGCCATAGATTGCACTCATGTACACTTCAAGGCACCACCTGGTGAGCAGGGTAGAATCAAAGTTATCCACAAGGGGTACAACTCCATCAACTGCCAGGTTGTGTGCAATGCCCAGGGAATTATCCTGAATGTGTGGCTGGCAGCCCAGGCAGTTATCACTACTCCCATATTTGGTGCACATCACAGCTGTACCAGATGCTTGCTAGGGGGGACATACCACATGGCCATTTACTGGGGGATTCTGGCTACACCCTGGAATAGTAGATGATGACACCCATCAGAAATGCGCACCCACCCACAAAAGAATTCCATAATGAGGCACATTCACAAGCTAAGAACATCACAGAGCATGTGTTTGGG
Organism: Protopterus annectens; assembly: GCF_019279795.1. Taxonomy (NCBI): domain Eukaryota; kingdom Metazoa; phylum Chordata; order Ceratodontiformes; family Protopteridae; genus Protopterus; species Protopterus annectens. Next base: position 250,974,932 of record NC_056730.1, on the reverse strand, counting down.
CTTCTGAAGTCACAGTTTCGGTGCCAAGATATATCTGGTGGATCCTTGCAGTATTCTACAGTCACATGTGCACATAAATTCACAGTAAGCACTATGCTACATAATCTGATCCTGTGGAAACAGCTGCAGCAGAATCAGTAAAGAGAAGGGAAGGGATACACAGCCCCCACCAGTGCCTAGGTCAGCAAAGCCACAGTCACAGGAAGACTCAAAGGAGGAACCCCCTGCTGATGTCCCTGTAGGCAGATGTAGGCATCCTCAGTACACCCTGGCTTTGGCTAAGAGACAATGCATTGCACATTCACTGACAACCTAGGGACCTAGACACTAACACCTTATTCCTACTCACATAAATATATTAAAATTGATGTCAGGCAAGCCACACAACCTGTACCTATCCATGTATTGGCTGTATTCTGCTTGCATCAGGCTTGAACTACAGTTGTGTCAACTACTGCATTTGCAAGGTGAGTGTGTAACCTGCACAATCCTTGTAAGGATTATTATGATATGGCAATGTATGTATGGATCTGCTACATTTATGAAAGTAAGTATAGTGGACTATTTGGACAAAAGTTACATCCACATGGGACTACAAATACACATTCCATGATCATGTTTCCATTGCTCTTCACTTGGCTTCCTCATGCATGGAATATTAATGCAGTCTTCCTGCAAGAGATTACTGGTACATCAGTCATGGGGGATGTTAGTAGGGTTACATGATATTCGGACTACTGTGTATCTCAGCAGAACATGCAGTGTTGTCCCCCCACCCCCAGCACAGCAGTGTTCCCTTATAACTGCTGTAACAATAACTCATCAATGGTATATCAGCTGTTCAAGCAGTCTCAGGACAGTAACACAGAAACTGATCCTACATTGTATGTCTTACTTAATGCAGGAATAACAGTGTACATATTTATGCAGATGATTGTGTGATGTCAGGCCACTAGTGGGGCTCAATGGATTAGGGCAATTAGCATGTGTGATGGCATTAATGGTGTTAATCAAGAAGTATCCACTTCTTTTGGATGTGAGTTATTATTACCTTGTGTTTTACAAACTGGCAGTCTGTGTGCGGTGCAATATTATTAACCTCTGTCACACATTAATTACATCAGGCAGCTTTAGAAAGTCATAGCCAATTTGCGTGAAGTGCAGCAGTGCAGAAACAGGGACAGATGTCATTTTCTGTAATACACAAAATCCCAGACTGGACTAAAGGTCAAGGTGACCAATGGTCCCAGTTTTTCCAGGACAGTCCCAGTTTGGAAGTCTCTGTCCTGGAATCCCAAACATTCTCTTAGAGACACAGAAATGTCCCAGTTTAGACCGCTCAGTCTGAATGGTGACTTGGCTTCCCAGAGTGGCCAGTCCCCCTGTTTTCCCATCCTAAGCAGCTCTGTGGACTTTGTGATTTTTCGGGGATCCCATTGGGTATAGAGTAAGGTCAATATGCCTTCGCCCTGGCAGGAGCCTTCCAGACCCTGCCACCATCAGTCAGTCACTCCATCAAGGACTTCCGTCATGCAGGGTTCTGCTTGACCCCAACTTACCCAGACAGGAGCTCTCCAGGCCCTACACCTATCTGCCTGGTGTTCCTATACTGACTTCTGTCATGGCCAGACTATACAGTCCTCCCTTTCAACCTGGCCAAGAGACCTTCCCCAGCCGCAGCCCCCCATGTCAGGGGACTCCGCCGCCTGCATGTCTCCTGCAGGCTGCCAAATCATGATGAATCATTTATGCCCTCAGACCTTCTCAGAGGAGCTTCCTTCCAATCTCGTCTGCTCCTCCAGAACTCCCCTCGGCCACTGAGGGTCAGATACTCTCTCATGAAGGCTTCAGAGTCCCTCTGCTTTCCTATCCAGAGCAATTCTGAGGACTTTGAGATTTTTTTGTCGGTTAAGGGATGAAGTTGGATGCCTTCGCCCCAGCAGGAGCTCTCCAGGCCCCTCTGCCATCCACCCTAGTGCTTAAAGGGCTTCCATCATGGGGAGCTTTGCCTGACCCCACTCACCCAGGCAGGAGCTCTCCAGGCCCTGCTGCTGTCCGCCCTTGCGCTCTCTTAAGGACTTCCATTATGGGGAGCTCTGCCTGCCCCCCCCCTCACCCTGACAGGAGCTCATCCAGCCCTGCCACTATCTGCTCTCTCCCCCTTCCAGACTTCCATCCCAGAGGGGGCATAGTCCGTACCCCCTCACACAGGTGAGAGCTGTCCTGTACCAGTCACTTTCCACCTCTCTCTCTCTCCCTTCCAGACTTCCATTGGGACTGACCCCCTCTGGCATTTCACTTCTACTCAGGAAAGAGAGCTCTTTTCCAGAGTTACATATCTCCTAACTGATGCCAAATTATGCAGTATCATGCATGCTCTTGCAGCCTCTCAGGGGATCTTCACAGCCTCATGGAACTCTGTTTGGCCACGAAGCCTCAGACAGTCCCTCATCCAGACTTCTGTGACACCAGTTCTCCACTTTGTCTTGCACCTAGAGCTTTCAAACTCACAGGGGAGATGGCCCTGGGACCCCCATCTCTGCACTTTATCAGCACACCTCAGTCTTTCACCCCCATGGTGCCAGCACCAACAAATGTGCATTGCTTCAAGCCTCCAGGCATGTGGCCTCTTGGGTGGTGCTTTTCCCTACAGTGTCTGGTGAAGGACTGGAGGCCAACCTGCATGCCCCGGTACGAGATGACAGGGCTGTCCTATCTCCAGTCCTATGGGGGCTGGGAGAATGGGATTACAGACCTGGCTTCATACTCAGTTTAGGTCCTGTAACAAAATGGTCACCTTGCTACAGGTAGGTGTGGGCTGGAGTCAGTGTATAAGTCATGAAAACACCACTGGGCATGCTCATACATTAGTTAAGCAGAAAGCTGTTGTGCCTTGCTAAAAATGTCCTGCTATATAATTAGACATGTCTATAGATACATAAATATATGTATAAATATTTGTCTGTCACCATCTCTCTCTCTCCCATAGGTAGTATATCTACCTATTACTTGATTGAATGTTTAGGTTAGCGAATACCTAAATGTCAATCTGGTAATAGTGAAAGCAAAAAAAAACACGAATGGACGATTTAGCACAGGGAAAGAATTCCCCTTAGCCATTATGTGGATTTTGCCCCATTTTCCCACTGTAGAGCGATCTCGGAGTTGGTATATTTCGTTCAGGGAGTGTGGCGGCCATAGCCCCCACACATCAAAGGAAGGTGAAGCCTCCGACTTTATTTTGGTTTAATTTTTTTTTTTTTTTTGCGGTCGAGGGAATTCATTCCCTAAGTTAAATCGACCGTTCACTGTTTAAATTTTTCGATATTACCTGGGCGACATTTATGTATTTGCTAACCTTAACTTTTGATCAGGTAATATAGGCGCTATATATATATATATATATATATATATATATATATATATATGGTTCCACTTCAGAAGGTCGAATCGCTGAAATCTCGAAATGCATATGGCCAAAGCCATATGCTCAAATTTCATAAGCTTGACCTTCTGAAAAGGAAGTAAAAAAAAAAAAACAAAACACAAAGCAATGTTTCTACAGGGGGGCAAGCCCACCTGCATCCCCCACACCCCCGCTACTTATTTATTCCAATTCTGAGATCACACTACAGTGCAGAAATGGAAATCTCCCATTCTGCGCTGTATGCCGATCCCCATTCAGAAGGTTGAGCTTCTGAAATTTCGAGCATATGGTCTCGACCATATGCATTTTGAGATTTCAGCTGTTCAGCCTTCTGAAGGGGAACCATATATATATATATATATATATATATATATATATATATATATATATATATATATATATATATATATGTATACATGTATATACATTTATATATATATATATATATATATATATATATATATATATATATATATAATACATAAAATATATTTTATATAACGGCCAAGGTCTCTTTCCCTGCGCTAAATCATCCATTCGTGTTTTTTGCTTTCACTATTACCAGATCGACATTTAGGTATTCGTTAAACTAAACGTTCAATAAAGTAATAGGTAGATATACACATAAATGTCTCTCCCCATATATCTACACAATGCATATATGTATCATACACACACACACACACACACACACACACACACACACACACACACACCTACATTTATATATACGTCCCTCTTATATACATAAACATATATTTTTATGTGTGTGTGTGTGTGTGTGTGTGTGTGTGTGTGTGTGTGTGTGTGTGTGTGTGTGTGTGTGTGTGTGTTTGTGTGCATACATCTCCCTTCAAAACAACTGAGAATCCCGCATTAACTACCAAATAGTTCTGCACTTTTGTGGCCTATAAGTTGATGCCAGCCTCAGAACCTCTGTCTTCCACAAAGCTTGCTGATGTCACGTACCTTAAGACTACCAACTGCCATTCTAATGTCAGACTTCAGCCATGGCTCATGCACTAAGCACTGCACTCTATAGTGTGTAAGACTAGGAAGGTAGGGTTTCTAATCTCACTGTAGGCCACTTGCTACATGCCCATCTTCCTGCAGAACATCTGGGAATTTTTTATTGACTACGAAAATTGTAATGTTTCTGCACTTTTTGGCCCTGTAAGTTGATAACAGCCTCAAAACCCCTGTATTCCACAAGGCCCGCTGATGTCATGTACCTTAAGGCTACCAAGTGCCATTCTAATGTCTGACTTCATCCATGGCATTTGCGAAAAGTACTGTGATCTATAGTGTGTGAAACTAAATAGGTAGGGGTGTGTGTGTGTATGTGTGTGTGTGTGTGTGTGTGTGTGTGTGTGTGTGTGTGTGTGTGTGTGTGTGTGTGTGTGTGTATGTATCTCCCTGCAAAACAACTGAGAATCCCTCATTAACTACCAAACTTCAAAGGTTCTGCACTTTTTTGTCCTATAAGTTGATACCAGCCTCCGAACCCCTGTCTTCCACAAGGCCTGTTGAAGTCATGTACCTTAAGGCTACCAACTGCCATTCTAATGTCAGATTTCAGCCATGGCATGTGTGAAAAGTATTGTGATCTATAATATGTAAGACTAGATAGGTAGATATTCTAATCTCATTATAGGCAACTTGGTGTGTGTGTGTGTGTGTGTGTGTGTTTGTGTGTGTGTGTGTGTGTGTGTGTGTGTGTGTGTGTGTGTGTGTGTGTGTGTGTGTGTGTGTGTGTGTGTGTGTGTGTGTGTGTGTGTGTGTGTGTGTGTGTTTCCCTACAGCATAAATACAATCACCTCACTAAGTTATTTTGGTTGTAGCAGGTGATGTGGGCCTCCAAATGACTGACCACAGCAAGGCCTGCTAATGTTATCTAGCATGAGATGTTCTAAGCAGATATCGATAGCAGGTTTGAGGTGTAGCTTGTGCATTATGTATTGTGATCTGTAGTGTGTACCATTTGTTAGGCAGGGATTCAAATCTACTTGCATCGAACTTGGTGTGTGCGTGCTGTGCAGTGTCTGTTAACATTAACCAGAAGTGGTGCTGTCTTCAATGTAGCCAAGTTTATGTGCGCAGATATTAGAGCATTTTACATAAGTGTATGGAATTATTGGATCATTGAACTTTACTAGCCTAATGGCCCTAGAGCCCTTACAATGCTAGCCAAGTCCTTACCCTTATTTACACAGTCAACATATATTGTCACTGTCCACAAGGGACGCAGGCAAATGCCCTGTGGTGAAATCACAGTCACCCAGCCAATCATGCAGATGGTATTTGACCAGGGAAAATGAGGTGCTCTGATTGCCATAAGGCTGGAGTCTGTTTCAAAGGCTTGTAAAAGGCTGCTAGACATATCTCTCCCACCAGCATGTATTAGTAATGTCACATACCAGGTTAATGTCCTTACAGTGAATAATCCATGTACCATGCCAGCTACAGATATGCAGCATACCCAGTCAAGCAGGGTCATACATTGCCCCGTATGCAAGGCAGAGATTACCTCTGAGTAATCTATATGGCACAGGCTACAATGACAATGATTTCAGACAAATCCCCATAGGACAGATAATGAAGACTTGAAGTTTCCTGTGACTGACCTTTGTGTTGTGTGTAATTGCCAGTAGTGCTTGGAAAGGTACATGAGAAAATTGCCAGTGCACTCAAATATCCTATACTCTACCTCCCCTACATCTCCTACTAGCCATTCTTACTTTCCTTTCTTGTTTGCAAACTCCTATACAACTAGATCCTACCCACTTTAAATAAGCATCTGCCTTACTATTAACTCATTTTGCTCTAAGCAGCTTAAATAATATTGTAACTAGCCACATTTTCTTCGGCTAATTGTTTAAAACCTTGTTTGTAACAACTCACATGCTTGTCTGCCAATTGTTAATACTCCGTATATATGAATTGCCTGAGGAGCTTTTTTTCTATCCAGGTCTCTGCTTGTAAGATCCTATAGCTGATTGTTACTACTATGTTACTAAAATTTAATAAATTGTTTTTTAGTCCTGAGGAGCCTTTCTCCCCGGGTCTCTACTGAAAATGAGCCAAAAGCACAGCCAGACAAACCCGGTTAACAAGTGTAAAATAAATAAATAATAAAATATTGGCGTGCTGAAGTAAGAGTACATGGAGGTTATGACTACATCAGTTTTGGGTGACAGTACCCTCAGTTATGACATGACCAAGATATGACTCCCTTCTTACCACTGGGGAGACACGGTGATCTAAGGTAAATTAGGTGTAAACCTGTGTGGTCAGGCGTGAGAATGTACATCAGGCATTGCTACTGCTGTGCTACTTATCAGGAACATAGGTGTTATAGATGGAAATGGTACTACATAGATATATGTTTGGAGTCTATGGCCATAAGTATGTCAACAGGCATTTCTTCATCAATACATTCTTGTAGAGAACTGACATATCTCACAGATTCTATGACCACTCCCAGTTTGCAGGCATCAGCCAACCCTGCCAGCCACAGACATTCACTTTGTGCTTGTACTGTGGTGAAATGGATTTCAAGCAGTAGAGGATGCAGGACTGAGCCCTGTTGAACAACACTGGTTACAGATCAGCTATTGGAGGCAGATTCCCGTATTTTGAGTATGTGTTCCATCAGTGAGCCACTTAGTGAAGCCTATAATGATATTACTGTTGGTGCTTTCTTGGGTGATTTTGTCAATGATGTCTGAGTGTGGGATGGTGTCACACATCTTGGCTAAGTCCAGGGGGTTGTATGCACATATGTCCCTTCATCCAGGTCCTTGGTGACCACCTCATACATTTCCACAAGGTTTAATAGCCATTAACTTCCTTTCAGAAATTCAAACTGTATAGGGTTAACTGTTTGTAGATTATATATATATCTTTGCTGATCAGGTCCATGATGATTTGACCAATGGGCTTACATTTATGTCTACTCATAGCTAATAGGTCTATAGTTCCTGTGATCCAGTGGATGTGCCACCTGTGTGCAAGGGGATAACAGTTGCCATTATCCAGTCAGCTGGGATGCAGCCAGTGATTACACTATGATTGCAAGGAGTTTCCAAAGGTGTTACCAATAGCTTCATAGGTAGGTACTAGGCTATTGGCCCTAGGGCCTATATAAGCCTAGCCAAATGGTACCCTGGCTTTTGCCACCCAAGAAAATTATTTTCCTGTGCCCCTGTCAAAGTGATCCTCGGGGTGAATTTCCTAATCTCCCATCCAATCATCAAGATTTTTCTTGAAGAGTGCTAATGAGGAGCTTTGTTTGATATAGATAGGTAGTTTGTTCCAGAGCATGGGAAGTCTCTGGGACAGGAATCTATCCCTCCCGCCTGTTCTGTTTATTGTGGTGACAAGGTTTAGGTCCCTAGAGTGTGTAGCTCAGAGGGATTGGGATTTCTTTAAGTGAAGCATGTCCAACAGCTCTGGGTTTGACATAGCTTTGTATGTTAGGCGGAGAACGCCTCTGAGTAGGAGATATGCGACAGTGTAAAGCTGGAGTTTTTTGAGACGGTCTAGGTAGGGCATCTGTTTGAGGCTGGTAATCCCCTTTGTGAGGTATTTCTGCAGCCTTTCCAGTTGTTGTAGATGTCTTGTTTAGTACATACCAAAAGGGGCGTTGAACTCTATAATGGGTCTAATGAATGATGAGAAGAGGGGAACAATGACCCCTTTTTTCCTAGATGAGAAACGTTTTGTGATGATGTGTGCCACGTAGAAGGATTTCCTGACTACTGTGGCGATGTGATTATCAAAGGAGAGACTACTGTCCACTTGTGTCCCAAGATCTATCACACTTTCGGTGTTAAGTAGACTGTCACCTATGTGGTAGTTCATGGGTACAGAGTTTTTACCAAAAGGGATGACAATGCACTTTTTGGCATTGAGCTTGAGGCCATGGCTTTGACACCAGGCATCTGTCTCATTGAGGCCCTTTTGTAGGATGTCATCGTTAGGAGTTTTGATTATGGCTCCTAGTTTGCAGTCATCTGCAAACTTTGTTAGCCAAAGACCTTCTGTGTCAGCCTGTCCTTCAGAGAAGTAGATATGAAACAGGAGAGGACCCAGAACTGAACCCTATGGTACTCCACTTGTCACTGGTCTGAAGTTGGATTTAGAGTCTGCTACTTTCACAGTGTGGGTTTTGTCAGTGAGCCAATTGGCAACTCATATTGTGACATAGGGATTTATACCTAGTTTCGTGAGTTTATCTATAATTCCAGAGTGGGGGATGATGTTGAAAGCCTTGGCAAGAACTAGATATGCTGTGTAAACCACCTTACCCTCATCTACAGCTTTAGTGACAGCTTCAAAGAAGTCTATCAGGTTTAGGAGACATGATCTGCCTTTTACAAACCCAAACTGGGTAGGGTCCAGAGTTTGGAGATTACCAGTGTCATTGTTTATAAGTTCCATGATGATATGTTCCATTGCCTTGCAGACCAGGCTCATCAGGCTGATGGGGTGGTAGTTTCCAGGGTACATGGTGGCTCCCCCTTTGTGGAGTGGGATAACCATTGCTGTGCACCATTCAGTGGGCACAAAGCCTGAGGTGAGGCTATGATTGAACATGGTACTTAGGTGGGGCACCGGTTCATTCTGTAGATCGTGTAGAACGCAGCCTGGGATGTTGTCAGGTCCCATGGATGCTGTGTTCCTGGCTTTGGAGAGTGTGTAACCATGATTACAGGAACTTTGCATTATTCTGGTATACAGATGGGCCTTTTAGGGGGTGAGAGAGGGGTAAAGTTAGCACTGAACCTATCTGCCAGGATGTTGGCAATATCAGTTGGTTCTGCATATTTAGTGCCATTGTGATGTAACTCAGAGCAGATCTGAGTGTTGTCATTGAGATTCTTGACATAGCTATAGAATGCTTTGTGGTTGTCTTTAGAATCAGTGGCGATTTTGTTTTCATAACTAGCTTTGGAGGATTTTATGATGGAACCCAGCTTCTTACTGAGGCTGACCATGGAGTTCCTCCAATCATGGGATTTTACTCTTTTTTGCAAGTTTCTTTCCTCAGTTGTAGAGTTTGTTTATGGCAGGGGACCACCAGATGGATTTCCTTTTTTTGGAGGATAGCATCTTGGTTCTGTTAGGGATTACATGATCCATGCACTTGTGTAAGTGCTTATAAAGTGCATTTGTACAGGACTCAGCAGTTGTACCTCTATTGTCCATCAGCATGGGTGTCATGAAGTTTGCCACGTCTGTCTTAAGAAGTGTGAAGTTGGCTTTGGAGAAATGTTTTATGGTGGTTTCCCTAATGGGGGGTGGGGGTGGGATGTGGATGTCTAGGGTGATTAGCTTGTGGTCGGATATGACCAACGAGGAACTAACTTCAGGTGTGGAACACCAGTTGCCCATGTTGGTAATGACCAGGTCTAGGATATTGCTGCCCCTAGTGGGGGTGTGGATAAGTGTATCCAAGGCGTTGGAATTCATGAATTCCAGAAAACATTGAGCACAAGAGTTGGTACATGAGTAGTTTTTCCAGTTAATGGTGGGGTAGTTGAAATCGTCCATTATTAGGGTGTTAGGTTGTACCCTAATATTTTCCAGTGTATCAAGAAATGAGGATTGGGAATCCTAGGGCATGGTGGGGAAATGTAGCAAGCTACAATTTAGATTGTGGTCTTGCCCAGAGTTAGTTTCACTTGGATAATCTCGGATGCATTATTCTGAGCAACTAGCCTGGAGTTGTATATATCCTTAATGAATATTGACACACCTCCACCTTTAGTGTTTCTGCCCAGGTTAGGTGGCCAAAAGGTGTGGTATGAATTATAGTCTGGTAATGCAGGGGTGCTCACTGGAGCCTTGAACCAGGTCTCTGTCACTGCACAGATGTCGATGTTCTCCATTTTAAGGAGTGCCTTGAGTGAGTGCATTTTGAGGTTTAGATTTCTAGCATTAAGTACCATTACCCTCAGATTATCCTTGCTTGTGCCTGTTACGGTGGTGAATTTGTCATTTGAACCTTGCCTAAAAAAGACAGTATAGAGGTGGCAAGAGCCTTAGCTAGTATCTGGAATCCCAAGGGCGACAGGTGCAGGCCAGCTCTGGAAAAGCATCATGGTTTGTTGATCATGTCATCCCAGGCAGACAGATACTGGATCCCCTTAGAATGACACCAGAAGCTTTTCCAATTGTTGAAGTCAATCCTTTTGTCCTTGTACTGTGGTATCATTTTAGGTGATGGCAGGATGCTACTCAGGGCTAGGGTCATACCTGCCTGGGCTACAAGATCGAACAGCTCCTCCATGTCTCTTTTCATGTAGTCCAGGGAGGTACGTCTCAGGTCATTCTCACCAACATGGATAATGACAGTCATATTTGTACTTGTTGTGGAGTGACCTGAGTGCGTGCATTATGTGGCGAATCCTGGCACCTGACAGGCAGCTGACGGTAACTTTCTCCTTGTTTAGCCTGGTGAGTGGAACATCAGTGTGCCTGACTATAGATTCACCTATGCCTAGAGTGTTGGGTACGTTGTTATGCCTTATGGACTGTAGTTGAGTGGCACACAGAGTTTGTGGGCTATTGGTCATTTGTGTTGTGTTGGGGGGTAGAGGTTGCTTACGTTTCTGCTTTGGAGGTCCCTGTTGCTTGGGTAGATTTTTCTTGAGAGCTTCCACGAATGTAGGTGCATGTTTTGTGTTTCTATGTATGTGTTTTGGTGGTGCAGGTTTTGAGGGACTATGTCATGAGTGTGGTGTGGTGCGAGTGTTTACCTTCTCCTCTTGACTGTCTAGTCCAGTCTTGGGTGAAGAGAGCTTTGCTTCCAGTTTGGCTATATAAGTGCATCTCTCACAGGTTGTAGTGTTGGGTGGTAGGAGGAGAGGGTTGTCTGTGTACGTGAGGCAATTGCTGCATTGCCCCAAGATGCCCAGATTCATCAGGTAGACAGGAGAAAACACTGGGAGATGACACTTAGACATGCCTGGATAGGTGCTTATTTATTAAGTACTAAAAACTGTTTTCCTCTAGACAAGTGAGGAAAGTTGAGTGCTGTAGTAATTTGTAGCTTATTTAGTGCTTACAATGGGTTCTGAACAAGTGCTGAGCTTAAAGAAACAGATTTGAGTGCTGAAACTGGAAAACTGGCTAGTTCTAATAAACACAATTAAGCTAGAATGCTTTCCTCCAACACAGAAAGGCTTGGAGGCTCAGAAGCTTACAAACAGTCCTGGATACAGCAAATCTGTATCTGGACTAGATGACTTACAGGAAAGGCAGGAAATAAGCTTAGAATTTTTTTTTTTTTTTTGTAAAGTGGAACGTGGAAAGCAGGAGCAGAAACTAAGTGGGTTATCCTTCTCAAATGTTCTCCCTGGATTAGGTAGAATGAGGTAATGATACTAGACTGGAAGGAGTTTCCCAGATCAAATTTACAGTAGGAGCAGACAATTGCAAAGCCACCAAGTATAAAAACAGGATACCAACAGGGAGGGAGGGTGAGAACCAACAAACAAACCCAACCAGATGCTTAACAATTGTAGAACATTTCTAGTTAATACCTCACACACAGTGAAACTAGCTAGAAATGTATATGCAGACAATAAAAGTGCTATAAATAACTTGTAAAAATAAGCAAGAAAACAATCCGTGTTGCATCCCATGTAGACACAGCCTGGGATGTTAGCATGTCCAATAGATGCTGTGCTTCCTCATTAGAAAATCCATTTCTGACCTACTCTGTAGATATAGAAGTTAAGGGACAGGTTGTAGGGATGTCATATGGTCCATGTAGTGGGGCAGGGGAGTGAAACTGACACAAAACCTGTGGGACATCAGGTTAGCTATGGCGACAGACTCATATGTGGTATCCTTAAGTACTAGTTCACTGACAATCTGGGCCTTTCCTCTGACATTGCACATGGAAATACACTGTGTGTTATGGACGTCTTTTGTTGGGAGGCTTATTTTGTCATAGACTGTTTTTGCCGGACATCACAACAACGCTATTTGCTTGTTTTAGCTGAATTGGGTGTGCTTCCATTTTAGGTGGGTCCCTCACTCCAACTGTCACACAGCAGTGTCTACCTCTTATTATCCAGCCTGCTAATGGCAGTTGACCAGCAGGCAGATATTCTGTGCCAGGAGGAGCTTGTTTTCCTCCTGTCATGTACTGGCAAGGCTGTGCAGTTGTACAGGTGCTTGCATAAAGCAATGGTGTAGAGCTCTGTACACTTGCCTGTACCATCTGAGAGGGGAAGTGCGATCAAGCTATGTAAACCATCCCATAGGAGGTTATAATTTGTTTTGTTGAAGTTCAATTCTGTATTTCCTGTAAGGGGGTGTAGGTGTGATACTTACTGTTAATAAGACTGATCTGTGGTCATATCTCATCAGGGAGGACCTCACAGTGCAGGCGGAAGTGGTAACCCATATTGGTAAACACCTGATGCACTATGGTGGCTCCCCTTGTGGGGATGTCACACCACTGGTCCCGTGAAATATAGTTAAGGACATGGACTAACCTTTAGGCAAGCGAGCTTCAGCATGACTAACCAACACAGCTGCTGGGTACTTAATGTCACCCCAAACCATGGTTTACTGATGTATCTTGATAGACACAAATATATTCAAATAAGCACAACAGGTGTCTGGATACATGGAGTTGCTCCTGTAGCTGGCAATGGCTTGATTAGTTACCCTTTCAGCAGTGATTAGCACCTGCAGGGTCTCCAGGGAATCACACTGTTTCACCAATCTGGGTGTGTATCTTTCTTTAATGAATATGTATATACCACCTGCATTACCTTGCACACTGTCAGTTTGAGGTCTGAACATGTGGAAGGACATGTAGCCTGGTATGACTGTTGTGCCATCCACAGTCTTGACACAGGTGTCTGTGACTGCACAGATTTCTGCATATTCCAATGTGGGGCACCTTCCACTGAGTGGAGTTTACTGTTGGCATTCCTTGTGTGTAGCAGCATAACATGATGATGTTGTATGAAGATGGCAAATTCTCAGTGGAAAGTTTTGCCTTGAGACAGTGCCTATAGGATGCACTACTGGGGTGTCAGCAGCCTTGGCCAGTACACAAAATACCAGGGGTGACAGATAAAGACCATCTCTGGCAAAGCATTGAGGTCCTTTGAGCAAATATCCCAGGTGGACATGTAGTGGATCCCCTTACAATGACACCAGACACTAAGGCAATTATTTACTTCCATCATTTTCCATGTGTAATGAGCCATCATCCTAGGTGAGGGTGAAATGCAGCTGAAAGCTATGAGCATACCCTCCAGAAACACAGAGTATCTAACCTCAGTCATGTGGCTGCACACATTCTGATGATGTATGTCTCAAGCTGTACACACCAACAGGAAATATGACATCATCATTACATTACCTAACATTGGCAGGCTAGTGTTAATGTGTGGTATGGCTTATTGTGTCAACTCACAGACAGCTAATTGTAACCTTTCCCATCTTTAGCCTGGTGACAGGGACATCAATAAGTCACATGACGTAATCACCTATGAATAATAGGTTTGATTTTGTGTTTTGGCTCAGGTGTTTGACCATTGAGACAGTGGTGCATGAGCTATTATGTGTGCTGTGTTCTTCAGAGGTATGATTAGATATACTAGGCATGTATATGAGTTTCTGAGGTGTCTGTTGTATGGGAACATGTCTGGTAAGGAGCTCCATACATGCAGGAGTGTGTGATGTGGGTTTGAGCAGAGTAGCAGGTGAGGTGTGCATGCTGGCAAAATGCTGATTCTCATATGTACTGACCGTTGTGTGAGACAGCATGGAATCAAGGTTTGTAATATAGTCACATCTCTCACACGATCTGTTTGTGTGGCATCTTGTCAGCAATCATTGATAATGCCATTAGCAATAGAGTCTTGCTTGTGTGTATGTCACAGCAGGGCAGCGTTTGGCAGTATGTCATCACAGATGCTGAAATGTAACATGTTTTCACCTTTATGTAGGCCCCCTAAGGCAACACAGCACCTTGCAGTGTGCCATATCATGGTTGAGTGATTACAATGCTTTGACAGGCATGTTGCCCATAGATTAAACATAATCATGTTATTAGGCATTTTTACAATAGCATACTTATAAATGTGACATCAATGAGGCAAAGTTAGGGTTGTGCTGCTACACCCTGGGATAGATAGTCTGAAACCCACTGTTTGTAGGCACTCCTTGTAGTGGAGATGTGGATGTCCATGCGTGCACAGAGGACTTGTTCAACTTTGCACTCATTACTTTGGCCTTGCAAGTCTACCATGCCTGTCAAGCAAAAAGACAGCAAACTGGATGTTGTGTGACATGATGTGGGAAGATAGACATGTGTTCCAGGTACATAAATGTACAGTATGACATACTTAGGACATGTGTCAGGTGGACACACTTTGGCTAAAATTGGCTTTTCCTCTGGAGTAGCCCTCAAAGCCATGTCATGCAAATATCCACCTTTAAGCTGTTGAAGAATAGGCTGCATGGATTGCTGTGAAATTGCTACCTAACATGGATCACTGCCACTGTGGTGCTTGTTTGAGCAACCTTGGACATCTGTGTCACTGGATATTGAACATTATATTGCAACATTATAGCTCTGCTCCTAATCACCATCTGGTCGGTACACTAATGAAACCCTAACAACCCAGGAACAGAAGGCAAAATACATGCAAAAGTCAAATTTTTGCTCTGGTTGCTAATCAAGGCATCCATCAGGAAAAGGGTATGACAAGCCTACAGAGCTTTGCACGATGTGGGACAACTATGTGAATGAACAAACAGACTGTGTCCTGCTTCTCATCATGAGTTTGGTACTAATGTTTTGCTTCTGCTGAGAGAAAAGGTATAGGAGCATGGTGTCCTAGGAGAGAGTGGTTGTGATGAGACCAGCAGTAGTAGCCAGGCACAAGCAATTCAGGTGACTCCCCTGCTTTTAGCATTCTTCACAAGGTAATTGTGTCATTTCAGTACACACTGCTTGAGTAGTGTGCAACTGCAGAATAACTGTGTAAAAATACCCTCCTTACCTTCACAGGGTGTATGTATTACTTTCCCCTCTATTGTTTGTGCTATGTACAGACACAAATACCTAACATGACTATTTTCTTGGAAAACATGATGGAAGTAATTGCAATACTTAATTTCACACAGGACAACTAGCAAGCAGTGCCAAGCACTGTCCCCGGATGTCTCAGTCATCTGATATTTAAAGCCATGAAATGAGTTATCATGGAAATGATCAGTAAAGATGTTGTACACCTACAGATAGTGGACCAAATCCAGTTTGTTTTGGTCAAGGACAGATCACGCCTGCCCTAAATGATGAACCTCATTGAGAGTTAAACTATGCAATGGACGAGGGGAATATGACTCACTACACCTACCATGGCCTGAAAAGGTATTTGACAATATTGAGCCATCAGGTGTTGTTGGACAACTGTAGAGGTTATTTACAAACTAGTATGTTAGCAAGTGGATAGCCAAGTGTTTGACAGTCATTATCTGCAAAGATAGTATTGGGTAGTACACCACTACAATAAGGCTAGTCACCAGTGGACTTCCCTCACAAATCATTCATTGAATAACCCTTCTAGCCATTCCCTTCTCTGCAGTAACTCCCACTGTCAGTGACCCCTGATTCATTACATTTGTAAATGAACACAAATTAGGAACTGTCACTGAATCCCACACAAAACCATCATTTATCCAGGATGGGCTGACACACACATTCAGTTGTTGTCAGATCCATTGATAAATGGTAAATGTCAAAGAATGCACAATACTAACCATCTGGAAGCTATCCACCCCTGGAAAATATTTTATTGTCCACACACACAGCAAACAGTGGAGCCATTAATCAGGGACTTATGGATACAGAGAGTGATGTAGCCTTTGACTTTCACTGGTCAGTAAGATGTGGGGATTCATCCAATTTTGTACATCCTATAATGAAAGGTATGGGATGTAAATCCCAGACTGTCATTGTTATACTGTAGGTTGCACTCATCACACCATCATTGAGTGCAATGGCACCTTTGGTATGTCACTACAGAGGCATATCTGACAACTGTAACAGCCACAGAGGTTCCATAAGTAAGAAATCTGGACAAAGTCATAAATAAAAGTGGGACAAATGCCACCAAACAGGGACAATTTTTAACTATTACTCTTACAAACTTAGAAAGTTGATAGGATAACAGGTATTGCATTAGCATGAATTTTTTGAAGGGTGTGAAGTCTGAAATTGAAATGTCTCTGATTATTTTCTAACTTCAGTCTTTAATGATTTATCACTAATTTGCCAGAAAACCATAGTTTTATGAAAAACTGACAAAAATGAGACAATAATCTGGGCATTCTGCAAAAATCTGTACAGTTGAGAGGTATGTCCATAGTAAACCAATACATAGTGTACATAAAATGTCCTATGTAGACTGTGTCATGGCTGCAAATGTGTATTCTGTTTCCTACATGCTTTTGAGGGGAGGTGTATAGATGCCATATAGGGAGGTGGCAGATCCCACTGTGTGCCTCCTGTATATCCAAGAAAGGACTAACATATGTATCACCTGTTCTGCACAACTGCACATTGATGTGGTATAAATAGTACATGCTGGAGAGACAGGTATGCAACCCAGACACTACACCTTATATATAACAAGCTCCACATCCATCTCCAGCACACCTCCACTGTAATGCACATCATGTGCAAGTTACACAATGGGATGTGGAACAAGACAATCATAACTGGTTTAGGACAAATGTCTGTAATGGACACAGGAAAATTGTAAATGGTTCATCTCCCTCGGCACAGCTTGTAGATGTGTCAGCTCCCAAAACCCTGATAACAATTATCAATGGTATCAGACCTTTTCAGAGATTAAGGATGCATGAATAGACTCATTAAAGCCATAGTCTTTGTTAGCCTGTTATACACCTATGAACCTATGGAGCCATGCAGGTATACTGCTGTACCTTTCTGAAGAAATGCTTCTTCTGTGCTGACATTCTGTCCTGTACTCTGACGTTTATGGCTTTATTGTCAATGTACCCATAGGTGTCTCCTACAGAATCCTGAAACTGAAACATAAACAGGTCCATGTGACACCTTTCACTGTAAAGGTTTGCAGCCATTACAACATCATCCAATGTAATATATACAAAATAATGTGGTTTACCCATTGCAAATGGGATAATACAGTATCTGTCAGTAAGCAGTACAAGTGGCATGGCAAAGGCAACAATGGATTAAACAAATAGATAGTAATTTATATAGTCACCTTGTGCATTAGACACATAGCTCCATTTCTCTGCATCAATGAGGAGGATGACAGAGATATGGCACAGGTATCATCACTTGCATAGGGTGTTGTGTGGGGGTGCTTGAGGCCTAGGCTGACCCAATAGGTGACAACATGTGTGTGAGTCAGGAAGGGAAACAGGCAAGATGGACCATGGATGTGTGTCGTGTGTCTCTATAGGTGACTTGATTGTGAAAGTGTTGTGTGCGTGTGTGCATGAACACAGTCAGGCTCAGTGCTAGTCCTACATATGTATGTTGGATAGCTTTGAACCATGCATGGTAGAGCTTAACTGTTTACTGACTCTGCCCCGATCATGGGAACTGTCTCTGCCAGGAGTTGCACTGGCAACTCCATGGCCAAGTTTGGACGCGCTGCTACTACCTGAGGATGACTGCTGTCTGCTGGGATTGTGTATTCCACAGGACCACTCAGGACCACAAGCCCATGGCCTGCCATATCTTGGTGTGGACAGCACACTCCCCGCTGGAGCACTGAATGTACTGACACTACAAGGGCATGATTGTGCATGGCCAGCTGGACTCTCAGCAGAGGTAATTGCTGACCTACATCCACGACTCCAATGCTCAACTACAACCAGACATTCAATCACAGACAATGTACATTCCAGGACAGATAGTGTGCGATTTGTCTCAGACCAACATCTTTCCATTGTGTCAGTCAACCAATCCAGGGTATCAGCAATGTGGTGCAGACAGTCATGGATGTCAGACTATGCTGCATCCATAACTCCAAGCATTCATCTGGATTTCCTTTTGGAATGTGACTGTGCCTCCATGATGGCCTGAGACATACGCTGAGTGACACGTAATGAGACAACTGCAACAGATGGTGGAAGAACAGCAGACCTCCTATAACCACCCCTATCAATCTGCCTGTGTGGAACCTGGCTATCTCTCTGGCTATGGCCAGTATCGATTATTATTGCAGCCATAGTAGTCACAATATCCTGTTCATTGTCCCCACCCTTTGGCTGTCCGATATCTCTGGCCTCCGGGGATGCTAACTGTGTATGGTAATAATGAGGGCAGAAGAGGAATGTAAATCTCTGGGACAGATTCAGGCTCTGAAACCCCCACCTGTGCCTCACTTTGGCAACCATCATCATCAGAGTCTGAAGAGACACTGACATCAGGTTGGGAAGGGGACAAAGGGAAAAGCAGTACATTAATACCTGCACTACTATGTTGCAATGTATGTTAATCTGTATACACTGCTGTCACTATTACAGACCTGTTTAACACCCAACTTCATATAGTAGGACATGAGGACATTATTATTTAACAAACATCTGTAGTTACTTGTAAATAAAAGGTCTGTAAACAAGAGTCTCATGAGAAATAATGATGTACACTGTTAACATTTGTCAAAACTCTACACAGCTGACACATATGGAAATCTGTAATGTCCTGACAATACCATCACATCTATCAATGTGGTCACACATAAAAGGCATAGGTATGACTCTAAACTGTGCACAGTCAGAAAATATCTGTGCAGTTGGCAAACATGCGGACAGTACATCAATCCAGCCAGCAAGCCTGGGATGACACTTTAGGGAATAAATTGCACTAAATCTACATCTCTAACTATGTTGTGCATACCAGGATCAGGAGCATGGCCTTGTCCAATTCCTGACAGTTCTGTGAAAATTTGAGGGAGAGGTAATGTAAAAACCACCACATGTTGCACTATAATAGGATAATACATCCATATATCTAACATTTACAGTGGCTGCTATGTTAATCCTATGTTGGTCAAAATCTGAGCATAAGATTCAAACTGTAGTTAACCTTTTTCCCCCATCCCCCCAAAACACCTGACACCCACATAAAACATAGTATGTACATCCTGACACATGGAATGCTACAGTATTCCAGTGCTGATTCAGCTAAGCTTACCTGGACACTCCTCTTGTGTGGAAACTGTGGCACCCACATCCACAACATAGCATGTGATGGATGCCTGGGAGATGCCCTGTGTTCCTAGCTTTGCCAGGAATTCCTCAGTCGCTGGTAGTGATAGTTCTGCCATAGGCCCTCCACTGGTGAATCTATAATCCCTGGCCACATCTGCTGCTCTTCTGCATGTGGCCAGGGATTGTGTTTGAATATCAGTGGCATGGGGTTGCACCTGTTCATATGTCCTGCTCTGGTGACCAACAACATTCACATCATAGACCAGATCATCCAGCAATCCTGCCCGATCTTCCATGTTTTGCCTCTCCCTAGACAGCAGGAGTTGATAGTGTTGATGCAGGCGTTCCAGGATGATGTAATTTTCAGCATCCATAAAAGGGGCCCTGCGTACATTTTTCCTGAAAGACAGCAAAATGGGAACACATGTCAGGATCACATACATTTGAATACACTATGCAGAGATAATGGATGGCTGGCACTACTCACTGCTTAGTTTATTCACATGTCAGGATCACATACATGGGAATACACTATGTAGAGATAATGGATGGCTGGCACTATTCACTGCTTGAGTACACATCCCATATTCAACAGTCTGCAAACATACAAAGGGTGTGGATGCAACTAGGATAATAGCAATAATCTGATATTCCTGTTTGTGCCATGACAGATACTGATGTATGATCACACTCCCAACACAAGAGTCCATTGTAGTGTGACCCCTGGGGTAACCCCCTTATAATATATAAAAACAACAGTGTCAAATAATTAGCAGTGTGCTATTATAACTGCTGTAAAGGGATATTGCCAGGAGACTAGTGTACCACATTAATAAAAAAAACATTCTACCCTTAATGTACTCTAGTTCCTCTGTAGTTGTAACAAATCTGAAGATTAATGACATGTCATCATTACAGTTCTAAGAAAGGCTTAATGCTGTAATACCCATTACCCCTAAGTATATTCAGACAAATGCATCATGTTGCAAACAAAATGGTTACATACCTGATGGAGGACAATACTCCTCTGTTGATAGGTACAGATGTATAAAGGTTGTGCCAATGAGTTCACCCTGTGAAGTAACCCTCATACACAACAGTTCCCCTAGCTAGCTATTTGCCTTTTTAACATGGTTCTCATTAGCAAGTGATTGCCTCTTAACCAGTCCGTGCTTCTGAAATGCTAATTGCAGCCAACACTGAACAAGATATAAGGCCTCAATGTAAATTACAACCCATTTCTTATACGTTGTGCTGGTAATTACTGGGGTAAAGATACTACATCTGTAGCAGATACGTTTTACATACAGATGCATGTGCCCAGACTGAAGCTAAAGTTGAAGTGGGAGCTGATGCTGAAGACAATAGGGATAGGTCAAGAGGGTGAACACATTGCAAGACAACAAGCTTTAAGAGTAAATGTGGGACCTGATGCAGCCTTGTTGTAGAGACAGAGCCAGACTGAGGGTACCCATCCCAATGGAAATTAAGGCATGTATTTAAGGTAAGTATGTTAGCCAACAGTATCACTGCCACAATCAAAGGCAAAAAGGTTGGTATGTCTTAGAAAAAGGTAAGGGGGTAGATTAATCATTATGTCATACAGCTGGACAACTGCCAAGCCATGTGGGTTGCACTGTCATATTACTGGGCCACTATTTCAGTACACACTTCAAATTCCTGTGGAAATTCAGGGTAATGCATGGCCTGACATTCTCTGCACTTTCTAGTGTTGTACTAAGAGAAGTTAAGAGTGGTCCTAACTATAGGCCTTTGACTTCTATTACTTAGATGCAGACATTCCATCTGTACTGCTTTGGGTGCAAAAATATGTGATGAGACAGAAATTCATATCACAGTTTATAATGCTGATGTCCACATACATGTATTTTCAATGATAGAGGCAGCTGTAGTTGAACCTAGGACCATGTGTGCCAAAAAACATTGCTCTCAATGTATTTTACAGACTGAGCTACAGTGACACTGATGTAGGTAGCATATGTTAACATGTTGTACATATCATTTCACAGTTATCAGGTGTTGCAGATTGTACTTACATGCATACCTCTCAACTGTACAGATTTTTGCAGAATGTCAAGATTTTGGCCTCATATTTTTGTCTGTTTTTCAGAAAATTTTGGTTTTCAGGCAAATTAGTGGTAAATCATTAAAGACTGAAGATAGAAAATAATGACAGACATTTGAATTTCAGACTTCATATCCTTCAGAACATTAATGCTAAATCAAAACCTGTTGGTCTATCAACTTAAGTTTGTAAGAGAAATATTTAAAGCAATATTTAAAAACCGTCCCAGTTTTGGGCTTTTGTCTCACTTTTATTTATGGATTTGTCCAGATATTTTGCTCTAAGAGGTTGAGAGGTATGCTTACATTTATTATTATGTGTATGGCTTTAGAGTGCTGCATTTCTCTAAGAGAATCACAGTTAAAATCCTATTTTTACATTAATGTTTTAGCAAGTGTATTTTTACATGCTGTACATATAATTCCAGGGTTGCCTGCTATTAGATAACTCACTTATGTTCATTTGTATGTATATAGTTTTATAGTGATGTATTTCCCTATCAGAGTAACAATTACAGTAATATTTTTCTAAAGTTCTTTTAGCTGATTTGCGCGGTGCGGCACGGGATGCAGCATCGCTTAAACATGCTTAATCAAAAGAACATGAGCATTGCCATGCTTTCCTTAAAACACCTGTGTTAATTAGCAGCTATTTGGCTTGACAGATTGAGACACTGTTTTGCAGGTGCAATGTCCTGGGTTCAAAATAGAGTGCAGTTGTGCTTTTTGAACATGATTAGTATTTTTCAAAAGCAAATATCAATGTAGCACTATTTAACATAGCTAAGCAATGCAGCATGTCATGCAACACTGTGCAAAAAAACTTTAAAGAAAAGAAAAATGGGGAGAGAGGACAGTGGTGAAATGTGATGCAAGCAGTGGGAAAAACATAGTGAAAGGCAGATAGGTATGTGCAGGACAGGTGCAGGAAAGAACCATAGCTGTCTATTTCTAAAAAAGCAACAACTGTGCACTTTCACAGATATGTTTGCTGAATTTGGACTGTCACCACCACAGAGGAATGATGACAATATAAATGCATTGTCAAGTCAGTTGGACCAAATTATGTGTGCCCAGTAGGCAAATGCAAAATGGAGAGCTATGTACAGGACAATTTATATATATATATATATATATATATATATATATATATATATATATATATATATATATATATATATATATATATATATATATATATATATATATATATATATATATATATATAAATTTTTTTTTAAGGTGAGAGTGGGATGTAAGGGAATGGACATAGGTAAATGTTGGAGAAGTAAGTTGACAAGGCGAGGAAGCTTTGGCAGACAGACAAGACAGCAAACAGAGTTGACATGTGACACAAGAAGGGGGTGGACACCTTGGATGGGGTGGGTGTTATGGAATCGCAGTCCAATGATCATCCACACTGTAGCAGTGTGACGCAAGTCCTCACCCATAGAACATTCAGCACTGCTCCTTCAGTGCCCCTGTGGTGGCAGTGGTGGAGGCTGGCATCCGGGGCGAGGCTGCCCCACCAGGATGGACAGCATGCTCTCCATCTGATGCAGTAGTTTAAATGTGCTGGATGAAAAATTACGAATCTTTGCCAACAGCAGTAACATTAGTACAATATTAGATTAACCACTGTTTTGTGGCAGACTGCTAAGTGATGTCAAAGACAGGATCAAAATGAAGACACAAGTAACCAGCAGTGTGCAGAGTAATAAGGCCCTTGGCAAGATGCAGAAGTAGAGGGAATCAGTGCTGTCATGACCAAAAGTGAGTCACTAACAAGATTTTGGGACCATCCTGTTGATTCTTGAACAGGACTTTTAGAATGTGAAGAAACAGAGCTTGAAGGGACAACATCCAAAAGGAAGGCACCTTCAGAAAAGTGTTTAGATGTCAGAGGTCTAGAATCAGTATCCAAGTGCCCTGTTTTCTGGGCACTAGAAACATCATTGAATAAAACTCCTTTCCCCTTTTGGACACAGGCACCTCCTGAATAGTACACTGAGACAAGAGATCTCAAAGAATGTGTGGAAAAAAAGGAAGTTGTTCCTGAGGAGGTTGAGGAATGCCCATAAAAGGAGGATGGAATATCTATATCATGAAGTACCCCTGATGAATGATTGACCGAAGTAAAGGATTCTTCATCAGAATCTAACTCTTCCTCAGAAGAATTCAGTTCCATAGGCTTTTTAAGTGGAGCAAAGGACCATGTAACAGCAGAAAAAGAAACCCCCTTGAGGAGGCCTTAATGACAGTAAAGCAATAAATAACCCCTGAGTAAAGTCTGCCACTCACTTTGTGGATTCCTAGGGGGAGAAGAAGCATGTTTTATTTTCTGTTTCTTTTTTTTATGACCGCCCTAGAAAACTGAGAAGGCTGTGACTCAGGATGGCATTCAACAACTGTAGTAGGAACATCTTCCCTAATATGAATCTGCGGAACCCCCCTTGACTCCTCAGACACCATCAACCGTTGTTCCCCTGAACATCTGAAATGGATGCCTGCAAAGCCTCATTGGACGTGCTACCTGCCAGATCTTCACTGGCCTCCAACCTGGACATGGCAAAGAACTCCAACAACAGAGCCAGGTGAGCCTCCATGTTTGTAACAACCACAGGCAAAACACCCAGCAGAGGCTGAACAGTGGAAGATTCCAGTCTTACCTTTTTCACCTTCTTCTAAACCTGACAGCTAACCCTGGGGGCAGGAAGTTCCTTCCAGTGTATCTTTAGCAAGAAGCTTAAGACGCTGCTTCTCAAGATACAATGAAAGGGAAGAAAGCAGATTACAAAGGGTTTCTGGGATGAATGCCTGACAAATCAAACATTAACCACAAACAGCACCCAAAAAGTCAAGGAAAAGAATAAATCCTCAACTGGGTTCTTATCTGCAATGGTGAGGACTTCAACAAACAGGAATAAGCACAAAAATGCAGTAAAAATGGCAGAAAATGGACACAAGCAAACAGACCGACAGTTTGAAAACAGCTTTCAGACTGGCAGCAAAGACTTTCTGAGGATGGTATGCCTTAACATCATCTTTATGCCCTATGTTATACGAAGAGCATTTGGCTGATAGTCAGCATACCTTAATGTAATGGTGGGCTTTGGTAGACTACTTGGATGTCGGGCCTTCATGGCAGGGAATCCTATATACATAATGAATACTGCAGCAGTGAATGTAAGGACATCCTGTGGAATCAATCAGATGTGAATCAAACTGTATATGCATCAATATGTAGTCTATAATGTTTTTGTTTGCTAGTATGCTCTTGTTCTTTAACCATTGTGGGCATACATCAGGGTTACAATCTCTATGGTTTCTGCACACAGTTCTAATGCAACGCATATATACTTTAGAGATACCCATTTACTGAATGACAGAAATGCTGATTTACCTCTGCATGAGCATCTGTGGCAGTAGGTAACCACAGAAGCAGTCTGTTCCCTGTGGGATCTCTGGGAGTATGGTGATGGTATAGAATTTATTATAAGCTCAGTGGCTTTTTAAATTCTGTTGCTGGCATTGCAATGTGCTCTGTACTATATTTTGTCATGTATATAAGATACTAGAGAAGGAACCTGCCTGCTGTTGTTGAAAGTACGTGTGCTGGTGTCCTTACTTATCAATATAACGTTCCATAAGCAAGAAAGGAGGCCATATTACTGAATATAGTCTAAGGTAAGAGTGCCTGTCACATTAAACAATGGACTTGTATCCCAGCAGATTTTGTAGATTTACAACATTCACCTAACTCATATATCAGTTCCTTCCTGCAAACAATCAAATGCAGATGTCAGACTTAAAACCAGCATTATTGACTTTGATGGCCTGGTGGTTTGGTTTACGTGCATTATCTTTGCATAGTCAACTATCTTGTTTTACATGGTTTCGATATTCTCCATTTCCTCAGATGCCATTAAGTTTTTCTACATTGGTATTTACTGGTATGACATTTTTTTATTATTTGTATATGTTTTATTAATTGTTTGTATATGTTTTGCTTACTGGGTAATTCTACTAAGCCTATGACCTTTATCAGGTGACACCTGATGTGCTATCTATACACATTAGGAGAAATATGTCCAGAACCCAAAAACTTTGTAGAAACAATCATAATGGGAGATGAGTTGTACAGGATTTTAAGACAATGTTTATTGTTGATATTAAATGAATGGTACACTGATGTATTGCAGAATAAATACTGGACTGTGAGGGAAGTGTTATAAAAATAATTTTTTGTTTGAAGCTAAAAGGTTTTGGTGGGTTAAGAAGGAGAAGTGCGATTATTTCATGGAAAAGTGAATATACATAAGTGCATATGTAAATTTTATTTTTAATGTAACTATATAAATGTGATAACAGGGTACAGAACCCCTAATCTTTTTTTTATTAGTGGCATAGAATATTTCATATCTTCTTGCTGTACTAGCAATGCAGGGTGACAGGATCCCTCATACTGTACTAAAGTGTCAGAAATGTAAGTTAATCAATTTTCCTTTCCCAGCATCAAAGACAAAAATGTACATGTTATATCATTGGCATTTAGTAATGAAATGCTGTATTGTATCTATAATAGACTTTTTAAATCAATTGTCCTAACATTATGCATTATATAGGATTTTTTGTAGCAGGATGCATATTTGGATAATTTGTAGTTATATTCTTATAGAGCAATGACAAGTTAATATCTATATTATCCACACGTCTATGGTCTGTACTATTGCTTACTTTGTGCCTTTGACTATTCCATGCCTAAACATTGCAGACAAGCATTATATAATCTTATTTATGTATTTCTACTTGCATTGTTTTCTGATTCATTTGTAAATGTTATGTTTTCTTTTGATAGAAGAAAAAGATCAATGCCTCAAAGAAATAACCCAGTGATGTCCTGATTCAAAAAATGCATGTAACAGCAGTGGCATTGTTTAAGGCAGATCAAAGTAAATGGCTTGGATTTCAAAAGCCAATTTCTATTCATTATATGCTAATAATGACTGCCAGAGCCCTACTACTGATTCCAAAAGAAGAATTCATAACACTGTTCCAAACTAATTCAATATTGTACATTGGCAATGTCTGCTAATGAACAAGGCACATTCTTGTTATAATAACCCCTTAAACTCAATGGGAAGTTTTGACAAAGTGGCTTACTTGTACATGGGATTTGGAAGTCTGGAGGTTACCTGTTTGCAAGGCAGTATGCAGGCAATCTTAGTAGCCTCTACAGGCAGAGCTGTTCTGCACGTTTTGGGAGACAGCAATGTAGTGTCTGAGAGTTCACTTATGCACAGTTAGTTATAATGCTACCTGTTTCCAATCCCCTGTGTTGATGGTTTGTAGCATCCAGTTTGTTTTAAAGAAAAACTGATATAATTCCCTGGTGGGATAGACACCTGACCTGCCCGTTCCTTGTTATAGATAGGAAAAATGCTTGAATGGTGTCCATCATGCCTGCATTCACCAGTTTACCTTACAAGGACACCTCCTGCACTGGAGAACCTCACGGCCATACAGCAGGACTTTTATGGCAGAATTAATACTTTAGGCATGATGTCACCTGAAATTACCATGGCTTCCATATAGGTGGTGCTGTGCAAGAGGATGACCAGGCAGATACACTGGCCCTGTGAAAGTCCTCATGTAAGTTTATGGAAGAGCAGACAAACATGGAAGAAAATCATTAGCAGTGAATGTTAAATAATTTCATTACCTGTCCCTGGCATAACTGGACTCTTGGCTATTCTCTAATTCCACATTATGAGGCACTAAACTGGACAACTCCTGCTCTTCAGATGGTGTCATAAAGTGAGCTGGATGGAAATCACTGATGTCATTAAGTGAGCTGAGTGGAGATCACTGGTGTCATTAAGTGATCTGGGTGGAGATCACTGATATCATTAAGTGAGCTGGGTGGAAATCACTGGTGTCATTAAGTGAGCTGGGTGGAGATCACTGATGTCATTAAGTGAGCTGGGTGGGGATCACTGGTGTCATTAAGTGAGCTGGGTGGAGATCTCTGTTTGGAGTAAGAAGGGTAGGGTGGCAGAACCTCTGACTTAATAGGTATTTTTCCTTACAACTTGGCTGCTATAATTGAAATATTAATTTGCTCCACCAAGAAAAGCATAAATGCTTCAGATCATAAGTCTTGGTGGGTGTGTGTCTTTTTAAATGTAATTACATTCACCTGTCTTGTTGGTATGTAGACTGTTACAATTAAATGTTTTGCCTGTTATAAATCTACATTTAATACTAGAATTCCCAGGAACTTATTTTGAAAACTTACTCATGTTGAACATAGCAGCAGCAACAAAGATTTCTGCACAAGGAAGCACAGCTTTTTTTCTGTTTTAAGCTGAAGGATAAAACAAAATTAATTTTTATCTACACGTATGAAGTAAAGCTATTATTTCCCTAGAGCTATATTTTAACTGTGTCAGTTACAAAGTGGAGCTAGGTTTTAACCTGCAATGTTGGTTGCCCTTACTTGTAAATTATATGGGGACATGATATGGAACTAGCTTCTCTGATGTGTCTGCATCCTTTGGGAATTGCTTTAATATTAAATCTAGGTCTTGGGAGGCAGAACAAAGAGGGAGATATTTTATTTTAAAAAACACAGGAAGGAAAATCGCTGCTAAGAAATTAATAGTCACACTAAAGGAAAATAAAGAACAGTTTTAGCCTTAGTGCTATTATGTAAACTATACACCTTGGAATAAAATTTCCAAGTACATTTCTGACCAATCTTGCATGATATATTATACTGTGTTGAAGGTAATGGCTGGCTAATTAAATGATTTTCAAAGTAGTACTTTCAGACAAAGATGATTTGCTTAACTTTTATAACACCATTATAATCCTATTTGATGGGCCACCTAATGCTTTGTCCTTGATAGACACAGTTGTTCTCCTACACTGCATGCTAATTAATAGACTGAATAAGTTGCTGGTATTACTTAACCATGGTCTTATTGTTCTACTCACAAAGAAGAGCATTATATATTTGTTCTATACAGTAAAACAAGCACAAAAAAAGTATAACTAGCATGATAAAAGTCAAACGAGCATAACAAGTACAGTAAAAGCAATAACCACAAAAAGGATGGCAGTGAAATTTGGACTAAATAACAAACTGCAGTTCACTCAGAGCAGCCAAATGAGAGCCCGGGTCACTCGAAGGAATTTTATTCAGACAAAATAATACATAAGAATTAACGCTGCTTGTACAACTTGGCGTTTTCGTCAAAAACTTCAAACAATACAAAATCAGGTCACCTTACATCATTTAAATACTATGAACACCATTAAAAAACCAAATGCCTTTGGACAGACCAACATTAGTCATTCATGATCACACCTATGAGGTTCAGAATTAATTATGAGAACAATATAGAATTACTTAAAATGCCCTAGTGACTATAAAAATAGTAATGATTATAATAAAAAATAAATACTAAATACTGTTTCATATACACATCATTAAAATATAGTTGTGTTACCATTATATACAACATAGTATTGCAATTTAAAAACATGATCATATAAAAATCATTATGTGTGGAGAAGTCCTTCACCAATAGTGCCTGCCCTCTAGAGGAATAATAAATTATAACATTCATAAATTATACAGTAAAACAAGCCCAAAAAATGTATAACTAGCATGATAAAAGTCAAACAAGCATAACAAGTACAGTAAAAGGACAAAATGAGCATGGAAAAGCAAAGCGGCTGCATTTTTTTAGTAAAAACATGCCTTTTGATATGCGCTACTATTTTGCATTGACTAAAGCTATTCAAAGTATAACTAGAGTTGTTCAAAGTATCTCAGTATGCAAAGTGTTTGCAGTGTGTGCTTTATTACAGTACAATTATTTTGAAGAGTTTAATGTGTGTAAAGTACAGTTAATTCACAAAGTGCAGTCATTTCAAAGTGTTTCTTACACTGTTCAGAGTTATTCTGCAAAGTACAGTCATTTTGTGAAGTTTATTGTGCTGTGTACAGTTCATTCGCAAAGTGCAGTCATTTTGAAGTGTTTTTACACTAAGTGTGGTTTTGGAAAGTACAGTGCTCTTGTGCTATGGAGTCTTATTTTGCAAAGTTTAGTTGTTTTGAAGAGTTTATTGTGCTATTGAGCATAATTACAAGTTTCTGGCATAAATTCTGACATATATGTGTGTATGTTCATACATAATTCCAAGGGTCTTTATTACTGTGTGTTGGCATAGCAGAGGCATTTTGCAGACCCAGTTCACTTGTGTTTGATCATAATATTGCAGAGAGTTGGAGAGTATTTGAGCAGGAATATGATATTTTCATACAAGCAGCTTTTTCTAATAAAGATGCACGTACAAGGACATTTATTCTGCTTAATCTAGCGGGATAAGAAGCCACTGAGAGAGAGCATTAATTTGTGTATGCATCAGCAGAGAAGGGGAAAACCATCATTTTGCTGTACAAACTGAATCAAGGAAGAACCCAGAGTGCTTGAAATGTAAATTTAGAGAATGTGTAACCCCCAGATGAATGTTACATTGGAGAGGCACTTATTTTATACAAGAGACCAAAAGCTAGGAGAAACCTTTGCAACTTATATTACTGACTTGAGAAACAAGGCTAAAACATGCAGATATGGTGATTTGAAAGATGAGGTGATAAATGTCAGGCTTGTGTGTGGTGTTAATAATGCTGCTGTGAAAAAGATTTTGCTTCAAGACAGTGATTTAATATTGACCAAAGCTATAGATATTTGTCAAATACATGAGCTTACAGAAAGGCACACAAATATGCTTGCAAGTGATAAGAGCATGGTTTCAGCAGCCTCAAGAGCAAACGTAGACAGCATGCAGCATGTGGCTAACAGAAACAGACCTAAGCACATGGCAGCTGCAGCCCCTGTGGGCTTTCCAGGGAGACCCCATACCTTTCCAGATAGTTTTAAGACTAGCTCAGCAAAACAGACATGCTCAGTGCAGTACAAGGATG
The DNA here is from genome assembly GCF_019279795.1 of Protopterus annectens. NCBI lineage: Eukaryota > Metazoa > Chordata > Ceratodontiformes > Protopteridae > Protopterus > Protopterus annectens. The sequence continues at coordinate 250,944,168 of NC_056730.1, read as the reverse complement.
AGTCAGAAAAACCCAAGTCAAGTCTCATTGTTAACCATCATAATTGTGGTGTTAATCATGAGACCAAAAGAGAAAAGTGCTTAGCATTGGTCAGCAATGCCAGAAGTGTAAAAATGGAACCACTTTCAAGAGCTTTGTAAATCAAGCATGCCTCATTCATTTATTAAGAAAGGTCACTCAAAAAAGCAAGCTGATCTTATAGAGAGCTACAACTCTACTTTCTATGTAGATGGTATATCAGTGGTTGGTGAAAAGGTCAATGCAGTAGATTTGTTGCAAAAAACAAAGTGTTTTGTACTGTCCTGATTAATGGTAAACCCACAGAGCTCAAAGTAGACACTGGTTCAAAGTGCAGTATTATGTCAGCAGAAACATTTGCTGGATTAAAAGCTGGTGAACAACTTAACTTGGCCAACTGTGCAAAGCTTGTCGCTTATGGAGGTGAAGAGATTCAAACAGAAGGCTCAGTAGTGCTTTTATGCTGGGAACAGTTACAGCTTGCAATTTTATGTAGTCAAAAGACCTGTATAGTCATTAGGTCTCTGAGACAGTTTAAAAATGAAACTGCTTTCTTTTATTAAAGAAGTCCATCATGTAAGCACTTGTCCTAGTTCCAGTTTCACTGATCCTATTTTCACAGAATCTGCTGATATTTTTGAAGGCAAGCTAGGTAAACTTCCAGTTGTGTACTCCATGAAATTAGACCCAGAGGTCAGTCCAGTGGTCAGACCAAAGAGAAGAGTTCCAATGGCTATGCAGGACAAAGTCAAAGTCCAGTTAGATAAAATGGTGCAGCAAGGTGTGATTTGTCCGGTTACAGAACTAACTGAATGGGTGTCTTCCATGGTAGACACTCATAAGAAAAGCTGAGATGAAATCAGAATATGTATTGACCCAAGAGAATTAAAGCATTAAAGAGACCGCACCATCCTATGTGTATAGTCGAGGAAGTTGGTAACCTCATGCGAAATGCCATTTTTTTTATGTCTTAGATGCAAAGAGTTCATTTTGGCAAGTAATACTTGATCACAAATCTTCACTACTGACTAGATTCAGTAGGCCATTTGGTAGATACAGATTTCTCAGAATGCCTTTTGGAATAAATTTTGCCGGTGAAGTCTTTCAGCGTGCAATGGAGCAATTTTTTTCAGGCTGTGTGCTATAATAGTAGATGATTTACTAGCTGGAGGCAATGGTGAAGCAGTGCATGACAGAAACCTCAGGAACGTTCTGTACAGCGCACATAAGTAAATCTAAAGCTCCATCCTCTGAAATGTGAAGTCAGGCTACCAGACGTTACTTATATTGGTCATTTATTTGCCAGTTCAGGCTTATGACCAGATCCTTCCAAACGAACAGCCATTCTTGAGATGCTGGCTCCAGAGAATGTCCAAACCTTACAGTGTTTTCTTGGTATGGTTAACTATTTGGGCAAGTTGATACCAGGCTTCAGTGAACTATCAGCACCTTTAAGACAGCTGACATGCAAAAATGTTACCTGGTCATGGTTGAAATGACACCAGAGAGCATTTGATGTCCTGAAACAGAAAATTATCAGTCCACTTATGTTAAGATACTATGATGTCCACAAACCAGTAATTCTTTCCTGTAATCCTTCAATGTTCGGTCTTGGTAAAGTTATTCTTCATGAGGGCAGACCAGTAGCCTATGCATCTAGAAGTCTTACCCAAACTGAGATGCAGTATGCTCAGATTGAGAAGGAACTTTTGGTAATTGTGTTTGCATGTTTGAAGTTCGATTACATTTATGGCTGAGCTATCCAGATTGAGACTGATCATAAACCTCTAGTCACTATTTTAAAGAAGCCTATGCAAACAGCTCCAGCAAGACTACAAAGAATGATGCTTAGATTGCAAAAGCACAACTTCAAAATGGACTACACAAAAGGCAAATTTCTTTATCTGGCTGATACATTATCCAGAATGCCCAGAAATACCACAGAAAAGCTTGATGCAGAGAATTTTGACTTTGATGTCATGAAAGTGCGTAATTTTTCTACCACAAGACTTGTTGAGCTAAAAGATCATACAAAGACTGATCCAATTTTGCAAAAGCTCAACCACTTCAGTGTTGGATGGCTGTCAAAGTCAAAAACAGAAGTCCAACCTTATTTTCCTTACAGAGATAAGATGTTGATGGAAGATAGTATAATTTTCAAAGATCCTAACGTTGTCATTCCTACTTCCTTACAACATGAGTACATCAAGATTTTTCATTGTGGCCACACAGGTTTTGAAGCTACCAAAAGAACGTTGAGAGGAGTAGCATTGTGGCCTTCTCTGTCAAAAGATATCAATAAAGTACTTTCATCCTGTTCAGTATGCAAGAGAACTAAACCGCATTTGCAAAAAGAACCACTTCAGCTAAGCCAGATTCCTGCAGTACCTTGGTCAACAGTAGCCACTGACAAATTTGAGTGGAATAGTCAACATTACTTAGTGTTGGTAGACTCTTATTTGAACTGGTTCAAGATTGATCTGCTACCTAACCTAATGTCCAGTACTGTGATTACTAAGTTGAAATGTCATTTCTCAGTCCATGGTAGTCCACACAAAATTATTTCTGACAACAGTGCCCAGTTTACCAGTCAGCTATTTCAGAAAATTGCAAAAGAGTGGGACTTTATCCATGTTACCAGTAGTCCTGAGTGCCCTCAGTCAAATGGCCTAGCTGAACATGCAGTACAAAGTGCAAAGCAATTACTAGAGAGGTCAAAGTGTGACAATACTGATGTTTTCTTGAATTTGTTTAATCCTCAGAAATATGCCCCGTGGCAATTTTCTTGGCTCACCTGCTCGGATACTTCTGTCTAGGCAAGCAAGAATAACCTTGCCTATTAGTTCCAGTTTGTTGGTGCCTAATGCTAAAGAGACAAACGTGCAACCGACATACAAATATCCTATGTAATCCCACTTCACAAAGGAGGTAACTACTGAACTATCTAATTAGAGGTGAATAGCTATATTATTTCCACTTGCAAAGGTTATGGAAAAATGTATTCATAGACAACTGCTGCACTACCTAATTCAGAATAACCTTATGGCAGACTCCCAGCATGGCTTCCAACCTCACCACAGTACTACTTCAGCCCTCCTAGCCTTCTCCAACACCATAAACCATAATTGCAACAATAATAACATATTCTCTGCCCTCTTCTTGGATCTCTCCAAGGCATTTGATATGGTTGATCACTAACATCTAATCCACACCCTGAAAACATTCGGTCTAGATGCTAAAGCGATTCAATGGTTCCAATCTTATCTGAGTGGCAGACAGCAGGCTGTTCTTTGGCAAAAAAAAATATATTTAACCATCTACCCAACTCCCTTGGTGTACCCCAGGGTTCTGTACTAGGCCCCCTTCTGTTCTCCATTTTCATGAATGACCTTTATACTGTTATCCCAAAAGTCAGCTGTATCCAATACGCTGATGACTCCATCCTGATCTGCTCGGCTGCATCTTAGACAGAACTATGATCAGCTACCCAGAACACCTTCAACATAATAGAAAACTGGCTTTCTGGTCATTGTCTGATCTTAAATCCTAAAAAAACAAAACTGTTACTTTTATTTCCAACTGATAGGTCTACTACATTTACCTTTACCATAAAATCTAATAATGGCACTATAATCTCCCCAGAAACCTCTGCAAAACTGCTTGGTATTATCATAGATAATAAACTTAATTTCGACCTGCATGTTAATCAAACCATCAAAACCATCAATAAAAAAACAGAGTCACTTTACAGGATAAAATCCTTCTTAACCCCACCTGCTAGAAATGCCAATACTTGCTCTCACCTACTTTCAACTCTTCTATACGCATCCCCTTTACTTTCTAATTTAAACAAGTCTGTCCTCAACAAACTCTCTATCTGCTACAACCACATTGCCAGATTTGCCACTGGTCTAACTTATAGGACACACTACTGTATCAATCTAAACCAACTTGGGTGGCTCGAACTGCCCACCTTGATCCAGTATAACCAATTAATTATGACATATAAAATCCTTTACAATCCAGACAATTCTCCTGCACTGAAAAACATTATCACCCTCTATAAAAATCCCAAACCTCTTCGATCTTCTAACAGACTGCTAGTTCAGACTATCAGAACTAATAACTCAGCCGGTGACTCATTGTCTAACTCTGCAGGCAGATCCTGGAACTCACTCCCAGCTGATATTACTTTACTTACCACCCTGAGTTAATTTAAGATTAGGCTCAAACAATATTTGACACTAAACTGGCTATGTCAATGTATCAAACCAGACTAACTCTCCTCTACTATGAGTTAATAACTATAATTTAGCTTAGTTGTGTTACTTAATCCAGATTTACACCCAGGATTATCTCTAACCTTGGAATTTATATAACTTGTTAAGTATGTAATCACTGTACATATTGTATCTGTAATCTTAATTGCTTATCTTGGAGCTTTTCTCCCCAGGCCTCGGCTGAAAATGGACATGAATCCAGTCAGACTATCCCCATCAACAAATGTAAAATAAAATACATAAATAAACACACCAGAGCAATCAAAGCCCGACTGTTCAAAATGTGTTCATTCTAGAAGTCCAACTATGATACAATGAGCAGATGTATTCAGCCATTGAAAGAAGGAGAGATAGTGAGGATGCAAATGGTGAAAGGTTTTGATCAAACTGGTCAAGTGAGGGGTGTATGTGCCAAGCTGAGATCTTACTTAGTAGAATCTGAGGGTATAGAATACAGAAAAAATCACAGGCATCTTCTTCCAGTGTCTGAATCGATATCACAGCATCGTACCTGTGATACAGACTGCAGATCTCAGAGCAATTCAGACAATGTTCCTGTTGAAGGACATGTCTCAGTACCTATTGCCATTCCTGATGATGCCCCAGATGTCCCTGAAGTTAAACATTCATTAAAGACAGGCCCTGTTGCTAAACCCAGTCTTAGTTTTTATGTCACATGATCAGGTCGCATTTCCAGACCTAGTGTAAAATACACAGCAACCTGGAGATGATTGTTTCACTTGTAATTAGTTCTGTATAATTGCATTTCAAAGAATTAGTTCTGTATAATTGCATGTCAGTGATTATTATCACTATTACTGTGCACGACTTATTTCTCAAAGAGAAAGGATATAGAACAGAGTATGTGTTGTAACTTTAAGAAGCATTTCAAAGTGAGGGCACAGGCATATAAATAGAGAGCATCTGCAGGCAGCAGTGCCATTTTGATTAAACAGCCAGAGTGTTAGCATGTATGAGTGCAGTAGTCAGTCTGTTTATACGTTTATCTAAGTTTAAGTTGCTAAGCTTCAATTCTGATGTGTTTGTATGTAATAAAGCTGCTTGAATTGAGCCCACAACTGTTCTCCTGTTTTACCTGATTGGACGAGTGACAGTATGAATCTGAGCAAGTCAATTGAAAAGACACTGCTTATAGTTTGCCCCTAAAATGGAACACATGCCCTGTGGGCTTACTACGTTAACAAATGCATTGACTAAAATAAATGTCTTGTGCATCACCTCTCTGTTTGTTTAGGGTGAGGCTTGTGTTCCCACACATATATTTAGTGTTGAATCCCTTGTGGACAGTAAAAACCAATGGAAAGTGTTGTTATGAAGGGAAATGTGACCTATCAGTGTGTTCCATTTGGAGACATAAGCATGCATCATTGTAGGCTATTATATATTCTTCTTTAGAATCTTTGATCGCACACATTTGTGGGTAAGGGGGCTTAAGTTAAAAATCTTAGCATAAATGAGATCACCTGCTACTAGGTCATACTATTCTTGACCACAGGAAATAATTGACCTGTAGGGCTATCACCCTAGGAAAAGAATGTGTTCATCAAGGTGACTTTGAGTTACAGGCTTGATGGTCAGTGATGAGTCTATTCCAAAACAAAAATGTAATAAATGCATCTACAAATATACAGATTTCTAACTGTGTCACATATGTACTGCCTACTTTGCATTAAACCACAGTAGTGTAAACATACTTTATAGTTACCAATGTACAAGAAGAAAGGATAACTTCTGCTAATAGAAGCTCTTTCAGCAATGCATCACTTCAAGAACAAAATATTTGAAGTTTTCCTGCTCTGCCAATATGGATAAAAGAGACATAAATGTACATGCATCACTAACTGCCAAGGTTGCTAAGCACGGACACCTCAGGGCACACTTATCTCCCTCTGTTGCTACATGTATCAAATGGTTTTTAAAATAAAGATTTAGGAACACAAACTACAGTCTTATGTGAACAGACAAGAGACAAGTCAAAGTCAAAGTATCTCTTAGCGTTCACCTTTATTAACTCACAGTTAATAAAGGTGGGGCCAAACGCTTAGAGATACTTTTGACTCTAAGCTTTGTCTCTGTTCAGTGGTCGCTTGTAGTTTGTTTTCCTCAAGTTCGTGCAGTATTTTTTAAAATAAAGATGTTTACAAACATTCACAAAAAAATCCAAATGTTCAAGTTTAAGCACATGTTCATTTAATAAATGAAAGTAAAAACCCAATACTTTAAGATATAAAAAAATTGACACAAAGAAAATGTTGTCTCTGCATGCTTCAACATAAATTTTAATGGACTAAAATCACTTCCAGGCTTTTTCAGGATTGTGAGGAAACAAACAATTCATATAAACTCAGTCACTGCAATTTCAGCAACTTTTTTCTGTGTCCATTTGATTGTGCAACTTTTGTTTTTTTTCAAAAAGCCACTGCTTATGTAAACTTAACTGCATAATTAATGACTACCAGTTTGCACTGGTGACCTTCCCAACACATTAGTGGACCTGCTATGTCTATTGCATTAGCACAGATAATATCCTTTGACAGTATGGGCAAGCTGCACAGAAATTTTCTATTTTCATCAAAGCCCCAGGACAGCAAATTCTAGCTAGAGCATTAATAAGAGGCGTTGTCTATCACAAATTACCACTCATATCATGGATATTTGTTAACCTCATTACAATTGTTCTAATAAGTTTTGCTACTAATAGCTGTCTCAGTCTCTGTTATCTTTCTTTGGAGTCCTGTAGAGTAATCATTTTCCTGCTTCCATATATGGTTATGACACTGGACTACCCTGTTCTGCTCTTTCTGATTCTGCCTTTTCTATAGACTCTCTTGCTATGATTGCTTTATCATCTTCTCGCTGTTCTTCTTTTGGCTTTTCAAGGTTAGGGGTCACCACAGCGGAACTCTGGTCCGCTAATGATTGGCAGTAGATTTTTTACATGTGCCGAGGTGGCAGCTCGACGCCCAACCTTCAACAAAGGCATGCCCACTCTACCCATGTCTTTCGAACGCCACTCAACTGCGGGAAGGACATGCAGACTCCACACAGAAGATGCTCCAGCCGAGAATCGAATGGGAGAACCTCTTGCTGTGAGGCAACAATGCTACTGCTGCACCACTGTGGCTTCCATCTTCTCACTGATCCTCTTAAAAGTTAATATGACCAATGTAGATTTCAGCTAACACCATTTCCATTTTTAGCACTACCATCATATGAAGGGGAAGCAGGCACAACTTCTTCTTCTTTAGAGAAAGGGTAACCTGTGAAGATAATTTTCTTCTGTGTGGAATATTAGTGGTTGAGTTGCAATAGCAATCATGTTTAATATACCCATATAGTCCAGTTTCTGTTTCATATTGGCTCTCTGCTCAGGTATTACAGAGGAAAACTTAGAAAACTGGTCAGTTTCTTTCTTTCCTTTTGCTCAGAATGACGTTTATCTTTTCTGTCTTCAGTCTATGTTGCAGGCTGCATTATCCACATATCTATATTCATCTTTCATTACTTTAATTTTCCAAACTTTTATGGGGTATCCCATTCCCTATATTACCTTTTTAACAAGCCTCATCTACTGGAGTTGATTTGTTCTCTCCTTCCTCTGAGACCCAGATCTTTGTGTCTTTTATGATTTCTAATTCCATGGCTGTATTGATACTGGGCCTCTGTCTCTGTAATACATCCTGCTATACATTTCCTTACCCTCAATTTTGATAGTTGTTTGAATTGTGAAACGTTATGATTAAATATTACATGATGAGTCAAATTAGGAAGTGAAGCTAGTAAAAATAGAATTTTACTTAGGAAAGTTTGCATTTCTACATAGGGTTTAAGGCATCCTTTCTTATCTTTTCATAGATATGTTACTTAGTTTTTCTGTTTGCTAGTATCTTTATGCCTGCATACATATTATTTTCTAAGAGTAGTCATGCCCTCTTAACATCCTTTGTAATGCTGGATTATTTTTCCCTCTATAATAACATCATGACATTTGAGAAACCCACCAAGAGCACAATGGTTGAAACATGATTCTGTGCTACTAATACCAACAATCCAGCATTGCCATCTTCCATGGGCGAATGTTCTGGTAAAATTCGTTCAATATCAGGTTATCATTTTTTACAGGTACAATATTAATGCTATTGAACACACACCTCTTAGATACACGCTCTTTCTAAGCACATTTAAAACAGATCACCTCAACAGGTTAAGTCTTTTACTTATTGGCAGGTACAGCCAGATACTTAGGTGAGGATATGCTGTTAACTTCAAATGTTGGTGACTTAGTCTTATGGCTTGCACTTTCTCGTAATAACACATGATCTACTATGATGACTAATTCATCGGAGGACTTAATGCTGCTTTAAATACACATTTTATCAAATTCTAGGAAGTACCTTCTTAAATCTGTTCATAGTTTAAAATCTCTAACAATGTTCCTTGCCTTGTTTACACCAGGTCCTAACCAACAATTCTGAGCACACATGATGTCAATCACACATACATGTGACCTTATTGGTCTGTCCATAATGAATGGCCACATGTGAAATCCATATCCTGTGGAAACCCATGAAGTCTTAGCACTGGCTAAAGTTTTGTTCTTCATCTTCTGGTAATCCTGGACAGCCATTCTGTCAAAGTCCATGAAGAACTTCAGTGAGTATCCAGTTAAGTGACAAGTAAGTATTTTGGTCCACTTGGCAAGCTGCCAGTTCTTTCTCTCTCTCTCTCTTTCCACATATGCATCAAATGTCATAAGGCAGAATTCCACATTGTCTGAAACAATCTTCTGCATAACATAACCAGCCTCTGAGATTTTCAGTTTAGTCACTAGTTATATCACTATAGTGGAGATTTCATGTTGAAATACAGCAAGATGCTGTTGCAAGTTGACCAAGCATCTGTCACTGGTGGCAAATCTTCGTTGCAGTACTAAACTAGCTTGAGCAAGTTTTGTATTTCTCAATTAATACTGTCATTCATGATTTACAGTTGCTAATTAGTAGCTGCAGTAGCTGTTACATGATTTTCTGACATTCAAAGTCATGTGATTCTCAGTGTATGTGGAAGACTTCACTAATGATGTATTTCGGAGCAAGACATATTGACTATAGATTATATAAAGCCAGTAGTACTTTTACAAGACTAGCAGTACACACAGTTAGTAAGGCACCAGAAAATGTCCCTGAAATCAGCAAGCCAGAGATGGAAAAAAAAAAAACTCTTCGCTGTAGTCCAAAAGCAACTTATTAAGCAGTAGCAGCGCTCCAAATTACTGATGCGAAAATGTGCTTTCATAGAGGTCAGGCAGCAAGTCCATGACTTGTAAGAAAATTATATTAACTGTCCATTGAAATTTATTAATTTAACAAATCCTCAAGACTTTTCATATAAATACAGTCACAATAATCCACTTTTTTAAGTTTATCAATTTGGGGTTTTCAAAATAAACCCAGTCACAAAAATCTATTTTTTCAAGTTTAACTTCAGGTTTATTACAAAAAAATTAAACCAAAAGTTCCTTATTTCAAAGTCTTATATGCTATATAGCAGAAAACTCTGTCATGGCAGCTTTCAACATATGTTAAACTATAAAGAAATGAATGGCAGCCTTTCAGAATTGTGGAAAAATAAGGAACACAAACTAACTTAGTCAATGCAAGTTCACAGACTTCATAAATGTGATAAACAGTACTCCCAATGTTAGCATTGTCTGTATTTCAGGTAAGACAGCAATTCACAGCTTCCTGTTTCAGGGATAATAGTTCTAAAGCAGAGCACCTTATCATGTGATAACCCTAAACTTAACCCTACCCCTGTCTTGGAACCCTGCAAGAGTGGGTGCTAAACACTCTTTCACTAATAGTACCACTAAACAAGACACACACACACACATACACACACACACACACACACACACACACACACACACACACACACACACACACACACACACACACACACACACACACGCACACACACGCATTCCCAGTGTTTAAACTTTCATGAGAAACAAATATTTCAGCACTGCCACCCACTTCACAATTACTTCACATCTGGCATTGCTTGTGTTGGCATTTAAAGCACTCAACAAAATGTGAATTCTGACTAGGGTTGTAACCTTTTGCTGTGTCCAAAATGGACAGTAGCCACACCCTCATCAGAAACTTTAATTTTACATATCTACTCCTCTTCTCAACCCCTATGTCCATATTCACAATGATTTTGTGATGTAATTTGTCATGTCAGGCGAGGATGGTTGGCTTATTTTTTCCCTGTATCCCATCACATAAGTGATGCTTTTCATTTAAAAGGCACATCAGTTAACAAGGGTGTGGGGGCTGCAATGGATCTTGTCCCCCTGCAAAAAAGTGATGTTTTTCTGTCTTTTTCTTTTATCTTAATTTTGCATGCGCCAAGGTTATTGCTTGGCACATGCAGAAGATTTAAAATCTGCATCCTCAACATTATAATTATGTATTAATTATTTAATTAATTATTTAATAATACTGATACTAATAATGATTAATATATCTCTGTTTATACCATTCTGATTGAATTCTTTGAATTCTGCATTAATGTATATTTTCTGTATATATTACTGTAATCAAACAAACTAGATTCCTGCTTTTATATATATATTCTGTATATGTTACTATATTTACTATCTGTAACACTGTTTCTGCTTCTGTACTAATTAATGTTTACATTTTTTTATTATCTCGTTGGAGCTATTCTCTCCCTGGGCCTCCACTGAAAATGGGCTCTTTTAGGCCCAGTGGACTTTCCCGGTAAACAAATGCAATGAAATGCAATAAAATAAACAAATAAATAAATAAATTATGAGAACTGATAATTGGGTCCTTCAATCATTTTCAGTAGAGACACATGCATATAGACAGACAAACAGACAGACAGATAAAAAGATATGTATATGCGCATACCATACATTTACTAAGTCTAGTACAACAACAGTTTTATCCTTTGTTGAACAGTTTAGTCCCACTAGGCTAGTGGCTTCCTTTCAGATGAGACTCAAGGTCATATTTACACTACTAGGGGAAATTTTGTCTGAAAGAACTGTTGTTTTTAAGAATGAAGGAATAAATAGCATTAATACTAATGTGTATGATAGTATTCCAAATTTCAGAGTGACAGAATTAGGAAAAAGGAGATTTGGAAAATGTTCTAATGCAACTTATTGTAGAGGAGGAAGCAAGCAATTCTGCAGCTTCTGCGTGGCTGTATATTATGGTAGATTGCTAGCTCAAGGAAGAGGAAGTTACTGCAGATGCTACAGACCATGAGAAGAGTGTGTTTTTTTGAGATTTTGCCAGTATCGATGTAGATTCAGTGGATAACTAGTGAGTCATGAAAATTCATTCATATGCTTTAGTTTAAATCTCAGGTACTAATACACTGACACAAAAATGCAATTTGACCAGAGCAAAGTAGACCTGTTGTAAGACTGGAAATTGAGAGTTGTGCACTTGATAGATATTTTGTATAGGACAGCATTGTTGTCCCTTTGGGTTTTGTGCAAAGGTTATACTTGCATTCATTCATACTGGAAGTGAATCTTTTTGTGAACTGACTTTTAAGATGTTTAGTTTAGCAGAAGATTTTGTTTCTGTGTTCAGTGATAAATCTCTTTGTGTTCCTGGAATAACAATGTAATCAAAGAAGTGCATGTTTAGTTTAAAAGAAAATTGAAACTACAGTTTAGAACTCAAAGGTAGCAAATCTTTAATGTAACAAACAGGTTAGAGCTTTCAGAAATAACTTCCTAGACCGAAGGAAGTTATTTCCGAAAGCTCTAACCTGTTTGTTACATTAAAGATTTGCTACCTTTGAGCTGTGGTAGTGTTTGAAGTCTTATGTGTTCCTGTATAAAGTTTTGTGTGGCTCCTGCTTATGTCTGGCTACCAGTTCTTCTTTTTGATACAGTTTAGAACTGCTGAAGTAACAGAAATTGAATTATGAATGTTTCTGGAAAACAAATATAAAGCACTTTGATATGATGCTAGAAACTTATGGGATGTGGATGAGAAGTGAATGCTGTACTGACTTGTGTTGTTGGCAAAAAACTATGCATCTTCTTAATGTTGTTTTTGTAAGAGAGTATAAAGTTTTTTTTAGATATTGGGATCAACCAAAAAACTGTTTTCATTTTGTCTGACTGGCCCACCTAATTATTGAATGTCCCTAGAAAAAAACCTGCTCAATCTGATGATCGGCTTTTCAAACTTAGTGATTTTAAGCTGCCGTCATCTACTGTAAATTGAGCTTAATAAGCTCCTCCCTTTCTCTGTTGATGATATTGAACTATTCATTTACCTTTCCTTTTGCTTATATTAAAAAAGTGGATTTTGCCTATCATTATCTGTTCTTCTGGTTTACTTGTTAGGAATTCATTATTTAGCTAGCTGTTGGATAAAGTGTATTTTTACACTCTAGCAAGCCCTTGTTTTTACATCAAGTGGTTAGTGGATTTTCCATCTAGTACACTGGAAGGTAACCAGGTCTGTTTAGGTTGGGGAGACACTTGAGATAATTGGCTGGATGGCTTATTAATCAGCTTACCTTGTTTTAGTGCTTTTATAAATACTGTACAATTGAGTGTCTTTTGGCTCATTTATACAAAGTGAAGTACTTTTATTGAATAACCACTTTTATAAACTGTTTGAAGTATACACTGCTGTATCTGTATCTTTAAGTTTGTTTATGGTAGCATTTCATATCTTTTAAGTTTGTTTGTGGTAGTATTTCTCTCCAGACACTCACTTATTGTGCTTTTACATAAAGAGAACTGAGAATATTCATCTAGTGGCAGTAGGTATTTAACTGGTCTATCTGAGAAGCAGAGCATACCAAAGGGCTCTAAATATTTTTTGCACTTCTCTTATATACTAAGTGTACATTTGGCAGTTTGAAAAAAAATGTACTGATTATTGTTGCTTTAAGTAGTTAATTGCACAGTATTGCATTGCATCTGTTAGTTATAGGGCTGTTGTAGGTAGTTTGTGTCATCTTGTTACACATGGGCTTCAAACCCGCTTTTCTACATTAAGAAGATGTTTTTCTGCAGCCTAGTGGCAGAAGTATGCTGAGCTAATCTGTCTGAGTTGGGGACTGCTGCTGGAAGGCTTATTCTGTACTTTCCTGGTTGGTAGTTAGCATAAAACTTGTTTCTCTTTGCTCATATTTAAGCCTCACATTTGTGCTGTGCTGCTCTTCTCATAGCAACAATTAGCTGTGCCCTGTATAGATGCAAAAGCCCAGAAGCTCAGTTTTTACCTAAACAGCTGTCAGTGAAATTCTTCCAAGTATTTCTGCTGCCCTAGGAGCAACTCAGTGGCGTATTGAGCAGAGTTGCCTTATTGATCAGCCTAAGTCTACACAAAATATGGGTCCTTCTTGTAGTCTCAGCTCCACCAGCACAGTCCTGTCAAATTAACTCATTCTCTTCCCTAATAAATCATATAGCAAGAGTCTGCTATCATGGAAGGTCAGTTTCCCATCATCTCTCTGGCTAGCCTGATAGATATGGGCATCCTGAGGCAATGTAGTTAGTTTCTCATGTATACTGACAATCACCTACTCCTGAAACAAACAAATACTTCATCTGAGATGTAGTTTCTCTATAAAACTGGAGACAAGACTCTTACATAAGGACAAGTCAAATGTCAAACAGGTTGTCAGCACACACACACTTCCCATACTAAATAAAGACATGGCACATAAACCCACATATGCAGAGGTACTCACTAGTAACTTACCAAATGATTAGAGGCCTCTCAAATAGAAACCACATACACACATAACAAAGCAAAAACTAACCGCAACACATAACAACACACACACACCAGTGTCTAAACAAATAAGAATAACAGCACAAAACCTAATCTATTATTCATAGGTGACTTGATTCCTTTGTGATACACACAGATGTTCCCCTCGCCAGGCTGGATATGGAGCAGGTTACTGTTAGCTGCCTGTTAGGTGCCAAAATCCATCAAGTCACTCAAGTGTTACACCACAAGTACCGGTATGACACTGTCATAGTCCATGTGGGGGTGACTGACTTGAAATGTACCTCACTGGACTATATGAAGAGAGACATGATTTAGCTTTTAGATTATTTCTCACAGGCAGGGATAAGCCTAGCCTTAAGCAGCATTCTACCTTCTGCAAGGATGATACCACAATACAAACAAAAATTGATCGACTTTAACAATTGGCTTAGCTTCAGGTGTCAGTCCAAAGGGATCCAATATCTGTCAGCCTGGGAAGACACAGTCAACAGGGCATGCTGCTTCCCCAGATATGGTCTGCACCTCTCTCCTCAAGGCTTTTGAATACTGGCAAAGGCTGTAGCCACACCTAGTGTGCCTTTTTTAGGCAGTATCTAAATAACCAACCTCCCAAAATAATAAAATCCTCTGCTGCTTAATGCTAGAAGTCCAAACAAGTAACTGCACTCCCTGGAAGCACTCCTCACTTTGGAAGATGCTGACATCTGTGCAGTCACTGAGACATGGTTCAAAGGCACTGAAAGCACCCCAGCCATGCAGGGCAACAATGCCTTCCATACATTCAGACCACAAACTGAGCATGAAAAAAACAAAGAAGGAGGTGTATTAATCTTCATGAAGGAGAAGTACACCTCAATACTGGTCAAATAGCATAACCCACTTGAGCTACTCCATGTCCAATTAACTACAGGCAAAGCCGCCTACCACTTTATAGCTAGCTATAGGTCCTCCACCATGAAACAGGAAAAGCATACTGCATACCCAGACTTACTGGAGTCACTTGCCATACAGCCCAACACCATGCTCATGGGTGATTTTAATTATCCTACACACGACTGGGAAACATACATGACCGCAAACATACTGACTCAGAGGTTCTTTAACATTGTCAATGCAAATGCTCTGAAAATGCTGGTCAACATACCAACAAGAGGTTCAAATGTCCTGGATATAGTATTCACTAACATAGGAGAGCATTGCACCCTCCAGTGTGATGTCCCCCATGGTAAGATTGGACCATAAATCAGTCTTGTTCGATGCAGTTATAAGACCAGACAAATTATCTCCTACTAAGTGATGGTATAAGCAGTTTCAAAGCCCCATCAAATGCAGATAACACATACTCCTAACTAAAGGTGTATACCAATTCCTTGTATAACCACTTAAGCAGTTGTATAAAATTGGTTGTACCTGATTGAATTAAAAACGATCTTGCTGAAGAAACAAGCCACCCTTGTGGACCCCCTAGTGTAAACAGGCTATACAACAAGAGAAGGCAACTAATATCCAAGAACAATAGTGAAATGGATCAGCAGAGGAAGAAATCCCACTCTAGCCTAAACAAACAAATTACAGACCTTGTTAAGCCCTCCAAAGCTATTTACAAAGCAAAAATAGCTTCCCTAGTGAAGGATAATTACAAGGCATTCTTTAATTGCATCCAAAATCTAAAAGGGATTACCCAGCTATATGTTGAACTTGTTGTGGATGGCACCACCCATACTCGACTGGAGGTAATACTCAACCTGCTAGCTGACAGATTTCGAACAAACTTCACCCCCCCATCCCCTCCAGTCACCCCCCAATGTATACCTGCCAGCATTCCTTAGCCTAATATTTCAAGAGAGCAGGTCATCTTGGCACTCTCCAAGGTCAAAACACGCCATCAAAGGGACCAGATAAACAACTTCAAACATGACCTAGCAGACCCACATGGATCCCTGTCTTACCACAGCCTCTGAACTGGTTATGTTCTGGCAAAATGGACGGCAGCAACAGTAATACCTCTGCACAAAGGGGGACCATCAACCAACCCTGGGAGTTATAGATGCATATGCTTGACTAGCCTCATTTGAAAGGTCATGGAAAGAATCATTATGAACCTTACTAACAAGGACATAGGTAATCTCCAAACTCTGGAACCAATCAAGTTTGGAAATACCATTTTAAATCATTTGAAATGTAAGTGTATAATTTGTTTCCATCATCATACATATATATTTTTTTACTTTTTTCTGGTTCTCTTTTTTCCACTTAATTCTGAATGATGGTAATAACAATACTAACTAATTATACAATTATATAGGTTTTTAGGGTTCTTGTACACAGACCTGAAGAAGTCTAGAAGGACGACAGCAATCTTTGTTAACAATAGGTTATGAAAATAGAAACTGATTTTTACATGCAAAATGTATATGTATATATTTATATATAATTTTTGATCGCAAAATGAACTAAGACTGATATATTTCCAATCACAGACTTAATAATTTGGTTAAATAAGATGTACCATTAAAGTACATAAGGGCTATTTATTATTATGACAGCTACTAGGTAGGGCAGGACCAGCTGGAATGTCACACTGATGGGGGAAGGGATGTGAATTTAACATGTGTACCAATAACACTTTGTTTTACAGCACAATAAACCACTCCCATGCCTGATAAAAAGCATATATATATTTAGAAAGCTTGTGAGGAAATTATTACTCTATTTTTGTTTTACTTGGATCGTTTGTCTGTGTACTTAATAAAGGATTTTCGACTGGAAACAGACTGCATGCCTTGCTTGGATTACTTTCGAATACTTAGTAATGCTGTAGAATTATATATATTTTCTATTATTACTGTTTGACTTGATGAGTTTACGTTCGCTACTACTACTACTATTGTCTGATCTGATTAATATACAGTGATTAACTAGAAATATATGGACTGAAAATCTTCCACACAGAGAAGTTTCTTACACTGTTTTGATTCAGTAAAGGTAGATCATGTCTGTTAAACATGGTTGACTTCTTTGAGAAAGTCACCAAAGCCCCGAAGAGGGAAAGACACTCCATACTACCTGTCTTGACTCAACCAAAGCTTTTGACACAACCCCAAGTCAAGCATTATAAAGAAACTCTCCCAGCTGAGAATTAACCCCTACATTATCAGATGGTTATCCAGCTGTCTCACTGACAGGACACACACATTCAAAGTGGATGACTTCATCCCTAGCAAAAGACCAGTCACCAGTGACGTACCACAGGGTTCTGTGCTGGACTCCTTACTGTTTGGAATTTATTTCTCAGAAGTCCAGGCAATTTGGATTGCCTGAAGCTGACCAAGCTCACTGACAAATGCAAATTGGGAGCAATCATTGAGTCTCCCAATGATGTTATTATACTGCAGAGAGGGTTAAAGCAGTATAAATGATTTATGCCAAAGCCACGGATTAAAGCTAAATAAAAAAATGCACTATTATTCCCTTTGGGAAAGCCATCATCCCTGCTAATTACACTCTAGACAGCACCCCTCTAAGTGTAGACCAAGGGGTACATGATCTAGGTACTCAGGTTGATAGCAATCTGAACTTTGACCACCATGTATCCACAGTAGTAAAGAAATCCTACTATGTGGCACATCTTATAAGTAAAGGCATCACATATAGCTCTAAGGATGTTATAATTCCAGCAGACTTGGGCCCCATCAGACCAATAATTGAGTACAATGTTCCCTTTTGCATGTACCTCACAAGACACCTACTACAATTGGAGGAACTATAAAGGTTTCTCATCAAAAAATTTCAAGGTATATAAAACAAGTCCTGTGCAGTAAGACTGAAAGCTCTGTCACTGTATTCTGTCTTCTACAGGTTGCTATGGGTGACCCGTGCCTGACTTACAGGGAAGTCTCTGACCATACTCTGATGGAACTGCTACACATTCATAAATCAGACTGCATGAGGGTCCCTCACTCTAGGGATCTTAAACTCATGTCTGACATGAGCAGGTCATGCTGGAAGGATAGATACATCTCCCAGAGACTGCCACTTCTCTGGAACAAGCTTCCAGTTTACATGAAACAGACCTCCTCCCTGACCCTCTTCAAATGCAACCTAGATCAATGGACAGGTGACTGAAATTCACCACTGGGATTGGCACCCTCCTGGATAGAGGAAGTTGGTATTAACTTCCATAGACCCTTACCTCTGTGGTCTTCACTTACCTAACCACCAGCAATCAGGGCAACTCAGGATAAAATGGCTAGGGTTGTAAGGGATTTAGAGCCATTAGCCTAGTAAACTTCTCTGAACTTATGAATCTATAAGTTAAAATATTCAAAATGTGGGGGATGATCCTTTATACTTTGGTTGTACAATACATGACAATGTAGACACAGGAAACCGGTTTCGCCACTGAGGATGCAAGGTGGTGAAACCAGTTACCGGTCTGTGGTTATCTGCTACCGATTAGGCGATCACTTGTTTTCCACTCTTATGATGATGGCAGAGTAAAAAGAAGCTATTAAGCATGCTTAAGTGTCTCCAGACTTGTTTTTCTACCTGGAATAGGTGTATGTACAGTCGTAAAAGCTTTGTTTAGCTGTCTGCTGCACTAATTGTGTTTTCTGGATATATATATATATATATATATATATATATATATATATATATATATATATATAATTGTAAGTTTAATGATTCAATAGCTTGATTATGGAGTTCAGAAAAGAAACATACGTGATGGCATTATGAAATTTGTCCATAAAAAAGATGATAGATGTTAAATAAGAAACTAGTGTCCATTAACACTAAAAACCATGGATTATGAATTATTTATGAACATTTTATAGAAGAGGATTAATAATTATTTAAGAAATATAATAGAATGTTGTATTTATGATACAGAGTGAGAAGACACAAAAAGATATGTTGTTTGCTATAAGATAAATTCCAGATTTATCTTCCAATTCCAATTCAGAGTTACCTGTCTGACCGCCAACAATCCATTGTATGGCAGAATGACATATCTCCCCAACTACCTGTCTCCATAGGGGTTCCCCAAGGATCCATCCTTGGACCCCTACTCTTCTCTGTTTTCATCAATAATCTAGCCTCTGCCACCAAACATGGCACACTCATACAATACGCAGATGACTCAACCATCATCTGCTCAGCCCAGTCCCTACCCAAACTGCAAAAAGTCACACAGGAAGCCTTTTCCTCTGTTGAAACTTGGTTATCCGATGCCCAATTAATATTCAACCCAAACAAAACTAAACTACTCATCTTCCAACCAACCAAACATACTCAAAACAACTCTCACTTTAACATCACAGCAAAAGACAACACCACTATATACCCAGCTGAACACACCAAATTGCTAGGAGTGGAAATAGACAATAAACTAAAATTTGACATTCACATATCCTTGATCATAAAGAAAGTCCACAATAAACTAGGAGCACTATACAGAAATAAGCAACTTCTCACCAAAGCAGCAAAGATTTCAATAGCAAATTCCCACCTTATCTCCACCCTACTTTATGCCTGTCCAATATATACCAACCTAAGGCAATGTGATTTAAACAAGCTAGAGACCTGCTACAACAAAATCGCCAAATTCGCCACAGGGGCATCCTACCATAGTCACCACTGTCTCTCACTTGCTGAACTGGGCTGGCTTGAACTCCCTCACCTCCTTCAATGGTATCAACTCTCACTTTCCCATAAACTAGTAAATCATCCACTAAATGTCCCATCCCTCCAGAATCTACTCCAACCCTATCGCACCACCAGACCACTAAGATCCAGCAACAAAAATCACTTGCAGATCACTAAAGCCAATAACTCTGCTGGTGAAGCACTATTCTCTTGCACCATAGCCAAATTATGGAACTCCCTTCCACCCACAATTACCTCCGTACCATCATGCACCCACTTCAAAACTTTACTAAAAGCGCACCTAAAAACATGCTGGCTATGCCCTTGCAACTCCCACTCTAATATCACCCTCCCCATCCAACCACTACCTTTCTTTCCACTCCACTAACTACCTTGATTATAGCAAGCTCAGATGCTCATAAGCCAGTACTTATTATACAGCAGGAACTTCTTCTTGTAACATTTGTTAATGTCTGATATGTACTTCACAGATAAAGATTCTAGTTGTCTACTGATGTACTATGTTCTTCATCTGTAAATATGTTGTAAGTAATTGCTATATAAATTGTTAATCGCTATGTAATCCAATGTAACTACTGTCTGTTTATTTTAACTGTGGAGCTTTTCTACCCGGGCCTCCGCTGAAAATGGACCTACGTCCAGTCGGACACTCCCGGTCAACAAATATAAATAAATAAATAAATAAATAAATAAATAAATAAAATAATTAATAATATAACTGTAACACTGCCAGCCCAGCTATCTGGAATTTTGTAAATAATCATATGTCATTTGTGAATATTAATATGATTCATATGTGTGTCTTAGAAATGTAAAAGAACTGTATGTTATGTACTGAGCTTCAAGAATGTAATCACAGTGTACCCTACTGGAAAAGGACAGAAATGTATATAACCTATATACCTGTGCAAATGTATATTTTAATAGTAGAAGCTGGAACATACAGAGTTAACTTGCAAAACTTCAAGAAAATAAGTTGGAATCAAATTGTTTTACGATTGTGTTATCTCTCACTTTCATTTCAGCAATCAGACACAATGTCTAGAGCTAGAAGTATTTCTATTTTCTTGAAAGTAATTTTAATTACTAGGTTTAAAATGTAAAGTGGTTTATTACTTCCTACCAGCTGCACACCTGAAAGATATGTACTTCTCATATAGAGATGATAAAATTCTGTTGGTATCTGTTAGCCTGGGTACTGAAGGAAGCTGACAGAGAGTGATGTCATTCAGGCTAACGCAGCAGTAATATGTGATGTTAATTTGAGAACTCTCTGAGAGAGAAATAGAGACTGGGATTTTGTATCTTGTCTTGGACCTAGAAACATCCATTTAGCACATCTTATCTCACTTACTTAAGGCTTAGTATCTTTTAGATATAGAACGGAATATAGTAAAGATTAGTTTAGATGTTTTCTATATTTATTTGAGACTGCACTGCAATGTTGTTTTAAAATATTTCCTGTGATTCTGAACTCTGAAATAACTGTGTCTGTGTACCGAGTATTGCCTTGCTCTTTTATCATTTATTATTACATATATTTAAGCCTTTTAATTGTTTTTGATATTTGTGAGACATATTTATGCTCTTAGTGTACTTGCATATGTATTTGGTGGCTCTGTACAGACCACTCCTAAATAGCCTTGGTCTTGGTCACACTTACCATTTGGATAATAGTAACATTGCACAATAGGATTGGTCACCCTTTGTAAGGGCATTTATAGTAGCTGATAAGTAGGGGTTGGTGGTACCTTATAGTCTGGACAGAAGGGTGCATATCTAGTATACTTGTGCCAGCCTTCCCCAAGTGTGTGTGTGTGTGTGTGTGTGTGTGTGTGTGTGTGTGTGTGTTTGTATATAAATCAAATCTCAAAGTATGTGTGTGTATCAGTTACTTGGGCAGGGACACAAAGCACTGGTTGGACAGAGAGGTGCTGGAGGACTTGACTTAACCACTCAGCTGAGATCTTAACCCTATAGCTGTGCCAGTGGGGAGTCTTATTGGGGATCTGGACAAAGAGGGAGAAACCAGCCTCCAGACTGAATGTGATATCTGTGTGCTCTTAAGGGAAATTGTATTTTACTATGTGGGTACTTGTCATCCTCCCATTGTGCACATCTCTCACTGTTGCCAGTGGTGAGGATTGATGCTCCTTGAATACTGAGCCAGTGCAGGAGCATCACAATAACTATGATAACTCAGGCTCTGTTACAATCTCTTTTTCTTAGTACATATTTAAGTTGCAATATCCTATTGCCTTCAAAATTACTCTTTTAAACATCCCTTACTTTGACCATTTATTTTCTTTTCTTTGTTTTACAGTCACATTAATAAAAGAAAAAAGTGCTTGAAGCTAGGAAGAAGATGAAAAACTTGTTTCCAATAGTTTAAAAACACAGCTTTATTCGCACACTCCAAACTGCATAAACGCTATTCACCAACCACTCGCGTTTTCGTCCATACTACTTGGACTTCATCAGATACAAAGAATTAAAACCAATTACACCTTATATAACTTAATAAATTCAAATAAACCAATAAAACTCCTTCAAACCATCAGGTGGTTATACTTAATGAAATGACATCATGGGCTCATAAATATTAATAAATATTAAAAAACAGTACTACGTAACTTTTGTTTCAATAATTAAAAAACATTATAGCACTCTAAAACTTTAGTTCAATAAATAAATAAATAGATAAATACATAATTCCTAAGTTTTATATACAAATAAAGTGCATGAAGTGATAACAATGAGACCATATTTCCTTATTCATGAGTTTAAGAGTATAGCACCATCTGGTGTCCATTAATGATAGTGCAAGTGTCACAATTTGCCTTAACTTTAAAAGTGGTAGTATAGAAACGTGTTCATTTAGCCCAGGTGGCCTAGCTGCTTCAAAGTTATTTGCCACCATAGCTCCTATACTCCACTTGTTCTTCCCAAAGGCCTCCCTTATATCTTTCTTGATATGTTCTAATACAAAAAATAAAAATCTGAAACCCTCACATTCTCTAGTATGTTTATATAATGCATTAGTATCTTTGGCTCTCTGAATCTCATACATATGTTCATATATTCTTCTTCTTAATGTCCTTTCAGTTTTCCCCACATAGAATGATTTACATTTTTGACATACTGCTAAATATATTAAACCTTTAGTGTCACAGTTGTAGTATAATTTACTTTTCAACCATTTTCCTCTACTTTCTAAATATACTTCGCTACTATTGCTAATGTATTCACATTGGTTACATCTTCCACATTTATACGTTCCTTGTTTCTTCCTGTTCCCAAAGAGAACTGTTCCTTCATGTGGACGATTCATCCCACTACTTTTATTTTCTAATATATTCCTAAGACAGTATGAATTTTTGTATACTACTTTCGGGTTAGATTTATTTACTTCTTCAAGGTCAGTAATAGAACTAAATCTTTCCCATTCCCTTCGGAAAACCTCACTAACCTTTTGATTAATGCCATTATATTCCAATACTAACGCTTGTTGATAATTATTATAGATTTCTTTATTCTCCCCCTCTCCCTGTCTTACTTCCTGGTTGTCATTTATTACTCCTTTTATGGGTTTATATTTGTCCTTTCTACCAATTTCTATCTCCTTTCTAATAATATTAATGAATGCCTTAGGGTATCCTTTTTCTAAAAACATTCCTTCTAGGAAATTACATAGTTATAATGGATAATATTACTTATGAAAGAAAGATGAATGAAATTTTAAGGGATGAAATGAGATATGCTTGTGTTTCTATTAATGAAGTGAATTTAGCTTATCATAAAATAGATATCTCTCTTAGAGATATGTTGTATGAAGGTGTCATTGATAATAAAATATACAATTATTTGAATGTAATAAAGCCTAGGATGCCTATAATTTTTGGCATACCTAAAATCCATAAAAACGTCGAGAACCCACCCCTAAGACCTATAGTTTCAGCCGATGGCTCCAAAACATACCCATTAGCTAAATTTGTGGATATTAAAGTGAAGCATATATGGGTCAATAATGAAGTTATTCTGAAAGATTCATGGGATCTATTAAGAGAAATCAAGCCTGAATTCTATATGGATAATTTAATTTTTGTTACTATTGATATTGTAGATTTATTTTCATGTATACCATATGACACAGGCATGACTATGTTTGAAGAGATGTTATTTCAGGATAATAAATTGACACACAATGAAATAGTGGCTTGTATAGGGTTTATGGAAATGGTCCTCAAAAATAATTTCTTAATTTTTAATGGTGAATATTTTCAACAAATTCAAGGTGTCTCCATGGAGTGCGCTGTGCCATCCTTTGCAAATCTGGTATTGGCTAAATGGGAGGAGACATACATTATCAATTCTAAATATAAGATTTATTGGACTTTGTATAGAAGGTTCCTGGATGATATTGTAATTTTTTGGACAGGTGGTTATGAAATTTTTAAAGAATTTATGAATTATATAAGTAATACCACCAATTTCCTTAAATTTACATATAATGTCAGAGGATGTTCTTCAATATCTAGATGTGGAAATTTTAAGGTAGAAAACATTTTGAATCTAAAATTTATAGGAAATCCACCTATTGCAACTCTTTTCTCCATTACAACAGTGCTCATCCCCTACACTGTAAAAAGAACATAGTAAAGGGACAATTTGTGAGGGGATGCCGCATGACCAGTCTAGATAGGGACTTTATTCAGGAATGTAATTTCCTAGAAGGAATGTTTTTAGAAAAGGATACCCTAAGGCATTCATTAATATTATTAGAAAGGAGATAGAAATTGGTAGAAAGGACAAATATAAACCCATAAAAGGAGTAATAAATGACAACCAGGAAGTAAGACAGGGAGGGGGAGAATAAAGAAATCTATAATAATTATCAACAAGCGTTAGTATTGGAATATAATGGCATTAATCAAAAGGTTAGTGAGGTTTTCCGAAGGGAATGGGAAAGATTTAGTTCTATTACTGACCTTGAAGAAGTAAATAAATCTAACCCGAAAGTAGTATACAAAAATGCATACTGTCTTAGGAATATATTAGAAAATAAAAGTAGTGGGATGAATCGTCCACATGAAGGTACAGTTCTCTTTGGGAACAGGAAGAAACAAGGAACGATAAATGTGGAAGATGTAACCAATGTGAATACATTAGCAATAGTAGCAGTATATTTAGAAAGTAGAGGAAAATGGTTGAAAAGTAAATTATACTACAACTGTGACACTAAAGGTTTAATATATTTAGCAGTATGTCAAAAATGTAAATCATTCTATGTGGGGAAAACTGAAAGGACATTAAGAAGAAGAATATATGAACATATGTATGAGATTCAGAGAGCCAAAGATACTAATGCATTATATAAACATACTAGAGAATGTGAGGGTTTCAGATTTTTATTTTTTGTATTAGAACATATCAAGAAAGATATAAGGGGAGGCCTTTGGGAAGAACAAGTGGAGTATAGGGAGCTATGGTGGCAAATAACTTTGGAAGCAGCTAGGCCACCTGGGCTAAATGAACATGTTTCTATACTACCACTTTTAAAGTTAAGGGCTTCGAAATTGTGACACTTGCACTATCATTAATGGACACCAGATGGTGCTATACTCTTAAACTCATGAATAAGGAAATATGGTCTCATTGTTATCACTTCATGCACTTTATTTGTATATAAAACTTAGGAATTATGTATTTATCTATTTATTTATTTATTGAACTAAAGTTTTTAGAGTGCTATAATGTTTTTTAATTATTGAAACAAAAGTTACGTAGTACTGTTTTTTAATATTTATTAATATTTATGAGCCCATGATGTCATTTCATTAAGTATAACCACCTGATGGTTTGAAGGAGTTTTATTGGTTTATTTGAATTTATTAAGTTATATAAGGTGTAATTGGTTTTAATTCATTGTATCTGATGAAGTCCAAGTAGTATGGACGAAAACGCGAGTGGTTGGTGAATAGTGTTTATGCAGTTTGGAGTGTGCGAATAAAGCTGTGTTTTTAAACTATTGGAAACAAGTTTTTCATTTTCTTCCTAGCTTCAAGCACTTTTTTCTTTTATTGGTGATTTTGGTGCTTTCCCGTTTGTTTTGCTGGTTCTTGGTTGTTTGGAACGGGCTATGGAGGAGCTTCCACCTTTACTGAATAAAGGACAGGATGAATTGGGTCAATTGCGAAAGCTGATTGGCCAACTAACGGATCTTATCGATTTACTTACGCCGCTCTGTCATTCCTTAATGGGAGGTCGCTCTGATGGTTTGAAAGCGACAGGTAGCGAAACCGAAGGGTCAGCTGGTCCCAAATCTAAGAGGAAAAGGGAGCTAATAGGCGATAAGGGAGATCGTGGAGGTTGTACAGAATCGAATTTGGATATGTTAAATCCAGCGGTTACACCCAATATATTTCTACATGGAAATAATGACACTATGAACGCGTTGCCTAAGCAAGCCAATACATCAAGTGAAATCAATGCACCAAGGCATTTCCAGGGCCTCACAGGTACTGTCTTTACCTCTCCAGAGAAGGACATTAATGAGTGGTTAAATAATAAATATTGTTTTCATTTTGATACTGTGAGCCCACATGGTCTGTCTAGTGGTGATTCTTATTCTGTGAAACTTGATAAAATGGCTAAGCTAATGTTTAAATATAAATCACTTTGTATAGAGAATGCTTACTTAATGGAATGTATTAATAAAAATGTAGTTCCGAAAGGGCTAAGGGTATGAAAATACCCTAACAATGTACAAATGGGCTCAGTCTTTCACAATGAACTGTTAGAAGTTTTTAATAACTGTGGTCTTGATGTTTTAAGACTTATCATTAAAGAAAATGGTAGAAAACAAGAAGGTTTAAAGGGAGAAATTGATAAGTTAGATGGTTATATTAAAGAGGATCTCATGTTTGGGATCAAGGAAGAGAAGGAAAAATACTATAAAGTAAGAAGTGATATAGATGTGAAATGTAGTGATTTGATGAGTAGGAAAATGAATAAGTTAAAGAGGGACTTGCTAGACTATGAAAATAAAGTGAGTTATCCAAAACCCCCATATATGAAACAGGATTTTTATGAATATAATGATAAAAAACAAAACAAAGAACATAAAAATTATGAAAATGCATATAATTGGTACGAATATGATTACAATCAGGAATTCCCACCATTAGTAAGGGAAGAAAATTATGGTCATTGGCAGCCACATCAGTATGGAAATTTTCAGAAGAGGGGGGGGAGAAGGGGGAGGGGAAGGTATCAATAGGATACACCCCATACCCATACAATTCATACAATAATACTGGAGAAATAGAAGTAGATGGACATAAGAATTTTCTATATATAATTTTAGTAATATTGTATTGTCTAAGGGACATTTTCTTCTTCTCAGTAAGGGTTTGAAATTTATTCCTTATAAACAAGGAGATTTGGCTAAAACAATAATGGATATCAAACTCTTTTTAAGAAAAATAAATTTAGAAATGCTTTTTTCTAATAATAATGTGAAAATTAGTAGTAATAACCATCAAGGTTTGATACGTAAAACTATTTTTAATCCCCCACTACATCCTCAAATAAGGAATTTTGAAAGAGTTTTGGAAAGAGAAGTTAGGAATGGGTACAAGAAAATTGGATATAATAATAATCTTAATAAAGAAGAGAATGAGATCATGAATGAGTTAAAACATAATATAGAAATTAGAATTATGAAACCTGATAAAGGTGGGGGGGGTAGTTATAATATATAATATTACTTATGAAGGAAAGATGAATGAAATTTTAAGGGATGAAATGAGATATGCTTGTGTTTCTATTAATGAAGTGAATTTAGCTTATCATAAAATAGATATCTCTCTTAGAGATATGTTGTATGAAGGTGTCATTGATAAAATATACAATTATTTGAATGTAATAAAGCCTAGGATGCCTATAATTTTTGGCATACCTAAAATCCATAAAAATGTCGAGAACCCACCCCTAAGACCTATAGTTTCAGCCGATGGCTCCAAAACATACCCATTAGCTAAATTTGTGGATATTAAAGTGAAGCATATATGGGTCAATAATGAAGTTATTCTGAAAGATTCATGGGATCTATTAAGAGAAATCAAGCCTGAATTCTATATGGATAATTTAATTTTTGTTACTATTGATATTGTAGATTTATTTTCATGTATACCATATGACACAGGCATGACTATGTTTGAACAGATGTTATTTCAGGATAATAAATTGACACACAATGAAAAAGTGGCTTGTATAGGGTTTATGGAAATGGTCCTCAAAAATAATTTCTTAATTTTTAATGGTGAATATTTTCAACAAATTCAAGGTGTCTCCATGGGTGCGGCCTGTGCGCCATCCTTTGCAAATCTGGTATTGGCTAAATGGGAGGAGACATACATTATCAATTCTAAATATAAGATTTATTGGACTTTGTATAGAAGGTTCCTGGATAATATTGTAATTTTTTGGACAGGTGGTTATGAAATTTTTAAAGAATTTATGAATTATATAAGTAATACCACCAATTTCCTTAAATTTACATATAATACGTCAGAGGATGTTCTTCAATATCTAGATGTGGAAATTTTTAAGGTAGAAAAACATTTTGAATCTAAAATTTATAGGAAATCCACCTATTGCAACTCTTTTCTCCATTACAACAGTGCTCATCCCCTACACTGTAAAAAGAACATAGTAAAGGGACAATTTGTGAGGGGATGCCGCATGACCAGTCTAGATAGGGACTTTATTCAGGAATGTAATTTCCTAGAAGGAATGTTTTTAGAAAAAAGATACCCTAAGGCATTCATTAATATTATTAGAAGGGAGATAGAAATTGGTAGAAAGGACAAATATAAACCCATAAAAGGAGTAATAAATGACAACCAGGAAGTAAGACAGGGAGAGGGGGAGAATAAAGAAATCTATAATAATTATCAACAAGCGTTAGTATTGGAATATAATGGCATTAATCAAAAGGTTAGTGAGGTTTTCCGAAGGGAATGGGAAAGATTTAGTACTATTACTGACCTTGAAGAAGTAAATAAATCTAACCCGAAAGTAGTATACAAAAATTCATACTGTCTTAGGAATATATTAGAAAATAAAAGTAGTGGGATGAATCGTCCACATGAAGGTACAGTTCTCTTTGGGAACAGGAAGAAACAAGGAACGTATAAATGTGGAAGATGTAACCAATGTGAATACATTAGCAATAGTAGCAAAGTATATTTAGAAAGTAGAGGAAAATGGTTGAAAAGTAAATTATACTACAACTGTGACACTAAAGGTTTAATATATTTAGCAGTATGTCAAAAATTTAAATCATTCTATGTGGGGAAAACTGAAAGGACATTAAGAAGAAGAATATATGAACATATGTATGAGATTCAGAGAGCCAAAGATACTAATGCATTATATAAACATACTAGAGAATGTGAGGGTTTCAGATTTTTATTTTTTGTATTAGAACATATCAAGAAAGATATAAGGGGAGGCCTTTGGGAAGAACAAGTGGAGTATAGGGAGCTATGGTGGCAAATAACTTTGGAAGCAGCTAGGCCACCTGGGCTAAATGAACATGTTTCTATACTACCACTTTTAAAGTTAAGGGCTTCGAAATTGTGACACTTGCACTATCATTAATGGACACCAGATGGTGCTATACTCTTAAACTCATGAATAAGGAAATATGGTCTCATTGTTATCACTTCATGCACTTTATTTGTATATAAAACTTAGGAATTATGTATTTATCTATTTATTTATTTATTGAACTAAAGTTTTTAGAGTGCTATAATGTTTTTTAATTATTGAAACAAAAGTTACGTAGTACTGTTTTTTAATATTTATTAATATTTATGAGCCCATGATGTCATTTCATTAAGTATAACCACCTGATGGTTTGAAGGAGTTTTATTGGTTTATTTGAATTTATTAAGTTATATAAGGTGTAATTGGTTTTAATTCATTGTATCTGATGAAGTCCAAGTAGTATGGACGAAAACGCGAGTGGTTGGTGAATAGTGTTTATGCAGTTTGGAGTGTGCGAATAAAGCTGTGTTTTTAAACTATTGGAAACAAGTTTTTCATTTTCATCCTAGCTTCAAGCACTTTTTTCTTTTATTGGTGATTTTGGTGCTTTCCCGTTTGTTTTGCTGGTTCTTGGTTGTTTGGAACGGGCTATGGAGGAGCTTCCGCCTTTACTGAATAAAGGACAGGATGAATTGGGTCAATTGCGAAAGCTGATTGGCCAACTAACGGAACTTATCGATTTACTTACGCCGCTCTGTCATTCCTTAATGGGAGGTCGCTCTGATGGTTTGAAAGCGACAGGTAGCGAAACCGAAGGGTCAGCTGGTCCCAAATCTAAGAGGAAAAGGGAGCTAATAGGCGATAAGGGAGATCGTGGAGGTTGTACAGAATCGAATTTGGATATGTTAAATCCAGCGGTTACACCCAATATATTTCTACATGGAAATAATGACACTATGAACGCGTTGCCTAAGCAAGCCAATACATCAAGTGAAATCAATGCACCAAGGCATTTCCAGGGCCTCACAGGTACTGTCTTTACCTCTCCAGAGAAGGGCATTAATGAGTGGTTAAATAATAAATATTGTTTTCATTTTGATACTGGGGGCCCACATGGTCTGTCTAGTGGTGATTCTTATTCTGTGAAACTTGATAAAATGGCTAAGCTAATGTTTAAATATAAATCACTTTGTATAGAGAATGCTTACTTAATGGAATGTATTAATAAAAATGTAGTTCCGAAAGGGCTAAGGGTATGAAAATACCCTAACAATGTACAAATGGGCTCAGTCTTTCACAATGAACTGTTAGAAATTTTTAATAACTGTGGTCTTGATGTTTTAAGACTTATCATTAAAGAAAATGGTAGAAAACAAGAAGGTTTAAAGGGAGAAATTGATAAGTTAGATGGTTATATTAAAGAGGATCTCATTTTTGGGATCAAGGAAGAGAAGGAAAAATACTATAAAGTAAGAAGTGATATAGATGTGAAATGTAGTGATTTGATGAGTAGGAAAATGAATAAGTTAAAGAGGGACATGCTAGACTATGAAAATAAAGTGAGTTATCCAAAACCCCCATATATGAAACAGGATTTTTATGAATATAATGATAAAAAACAAAACAAAGAACATAAAAATTATGAAAATGCATATAATTGGTACGAATATGATTACAATCAGGAATTCCCACCATTAGTAAGGGAAGAAAATTATGGTCATTGGCAGCCACATCAGTATGGAAATTTTCAGAAGAGGGGGGGGAGAAGGGGGAGGGGAAGGTATCAATAGGATACACCCCATACCCATACAATTCATACAATAATACTGGAGAAATAGAAGTAGATGGACATAAGAATTTTCTATATATAATTTTAGTAATATTGTATTGTCTAAGGGACATTTTCTTCTTCTCAGTAAGGGTTTGAAATTTATTCCTTATAAACAAGGAGATTTGGCTAAAACAATAATGGATATCAAACTCTTTTTAAGAAAAATAAATTTAGAAATGCTTTTTTCTAATAATAATGTGAAAATTAGTAGTAATAACCATCAAGGTTTGATACGTAAAACTATTTTTAATCCCCACTACATCCTCAAATAAGGAATTTTGAAAGAGTTTTGGAAAGAGAAGTTAGGAATGGGTACAAGAAAATTGGATATAATAATAATCTTAATAAAGAAGAGAATGAGATCATGAATGAGTTAAAACATAATATAGAAATTAGAATTATGAAACCTGATAAAGGTGGGGGTAGTTATAATATATAATATTACTTATGAAGGAAAGATGAATGAAATTTTAAGGGATGAAATGAGATATGCTTGTGTTTCTATTAATGAAGTGAATTTAGCTTATCATAAAATAGATATCTCTCTTAGAGATATGTTGTATGAAGGTGTCATTGATAAAATATACAATTATTTGAATGTAATAAAGCCTAGGATGCCTATAATTTTCGCATACCTAAAATCCATAAAAATGTCGAGAACCCACCCCTAAGACCTATAGTTTCAGCCGATGGCTCCAAAACATACCCATTAGCTAAATTTGTGGATATTAAAGTGAAGCATATATGGGTCAATAATGAAGTTATTCTGAAAGATTCATGGGATCTATTAAGAGAAATCAAGCCTGAATTCTATATGGATAATTTAATTTTTGTTACTATTGATATTGTAGATTTATTTTCATGTATACCATATGACACAGGCATGACTATGTTTGAACAGATGTTATTTCAGGATAATAAATTGACACACAATGAAAAAGTGGCTTGTATAGGGTTTATGGAAATGGTCCTCAAAAATAATTTCTTAATTTTTAATGGTGAATATTTTCAACAAATTCAAGGTGTCTCCATGGGTGCGGCCTGTGCGCCATCCTTTGCAAATCTGGTATTGGCTAAATGGGAGGAGACATACATTATCAATTCTAAATATAAGATTTATTGGACTTTGTATAGAAGGTTCCTGGATAATATTGTAATTTTTGGACAGGTGGTTATGAAATTTAAAAGAATTTATGAATTATATAAGTAATACCACCAATTTCCTTAAATTTACATATAATACGTCAGAGGATGTTCTTCAATATCTAGATGTGGAAATTTTTAAGGTAGAAAAACATTTTGAATCTAAAATTTATAGGAAATCCACCTATTGCAACTCTTTTCTCCATTACAACAGTGCTCATCCCCTACACTGTAAAAAGAACATAGTAAAGGGACAATTTGTGAGGGGATGCCGCATGACCAGTCTAGATAGGGACTTTATTCAGGAATGTAATTTCCTAGAAGGAATGTTTTTAGAAAAAGGATACCCTAAGGCATTCATTAATATTATTAGAAGGGAGATAGAAATTGGTAGAAAGGACAAATATAAACCCATAAAAGGAGTAATAAATGACAACCAGGAAGTAAGACAGGGAGAGGGGGAGAATAAAGAAATCTATAATAATTATCAACAAGCGTTAGTATTGGAATATAATGGCATTAATCAAAAGGTTAGTGAGGTTTTCCGAAGGGAATGGGAAAGATTTAGTACTATTACTGACCTTGAAGAAGTAAATAAATCTAACCCGAAAGTAGTATACAAAAATTCATACTGTCTTAGGAATATATTAGAAAATAAAAGTAGTGGGATGAATCGTCCACATGAAGGTACAGTTCTCTTTGGGAACAGGAAGAAACAAGGAACGTATAAATGTGGAAGATGTAACCAATGTGAATACATTAGCAATAGTAGCGAAGTATATTTAGAAAGTAGAGGAAAATGGTTGAAAAGTAAATTATACTACAACTGTGACACTAAAGGTTTAATATATTTAGCAGTATGTCAAAAATGTAAATCATTCTATGTGGGGAAAACTGAAAGGACATTAAGAAGAAGAATATATGAACATATGTATGAGATTCAGAGAGCCAAAGATACTAATGCATTATATAAACATACTAGAGAATGTGAGGGTTTCAGATTTTTATTTTTGTATTAGAACATATCAAGAAAGATATAAGGGAGGCCTTTGGGAAGAACAAGTGGAGTATAGGGAGCTATGGTGGCAAATAACTTTGGAAGCAGCTAGGCCACCTGGGCTAAATGAACATGTTTCTATACTACCACTTTTAAAGTTAAGGGCTTCGAAATTGTGACACTTGCACTATCATTAATGGACACCAGATGGTGCTATACTCTTAAACTCATGAATAAGGAAATATGGTCTCATTGTTATCACTTCATGCACTTTATTTGTATATAAAACTTAGGAATTATGTATTTATCTATTTATTTATTTATTGAACTAAAGTTTTTAGAGTGCTATAATGTTTTTTAATTATTGAAACAAAAGTTACGTAGTACTGTTTTTTAATATTTATTAATATTTATGAGCCCATGATGTCATTTCATTAAGTATAACCACCTGATGGTTTGAAGGAGTTTTATTGGTTTATTTGAATTTATTAAGTTATATAAGGTGTAATTGGTTTTAATTCATTGTATCTGATGAAGTCCAAGTAGTATGGACGAAAACGCGAGTGGTTGGTGAATAGTGTTTATGCAGTTTGGAGTGTGCGAATAAAGCTGTGTTTTTAAACTATTGGAAACAAGTTTTTCATTTTCTTCCTAGCTTCAAGCACTTTTTTCTTTTATTGGTGATTTTGGTGCTTTCCCGTTTGTTTTGCTGGTTCTTGGTTGTTTGGAACGGGCTATGGAGGAGCTTCGCCTTTACTGAATAAAGGACAGGATGAATTGGGTCAATTGCGAAAGCTGATTGGCCAACTAACGGAACTTATCGATTTACTTACGCCGCTCTGTCATTCCTTAATGGGAGGTCGCTCTGATGGTTTGAAAGCGACAGGTAGCGAAACCGAAGGGTCAGCTGGTCCCAAATCTAAGAGGAAAAGGGAGCTAATAGGCGATAAGGGAGATCGTGGAGGTTGTACAGAATCGAATTTGGATATGTTAAATCCAGCGGTTACACCCAATATATTTCTACATGGAAATAATGACACTATGAACGCGTTGCCTAAGCAAGCCAATACATCAAGTGAAATCAATGCACCAAGGCATTTCCAGGGCCTCACAGGTACTGTCTTTACCTCTCCAGAGAAGGGCATTAATGAGTGGTTAAATAATAAATATTGTTTTCATTTTGATACTGGGGGCCCACATGGTCTGTCTAGTGGTGATTCTTATTCTGTGAAACTTGATAAAATGGCTAAGCTAATGTTTAAATATAAATCATTTTGTATAGAGAATGCTTACTTAATGGAATGTATTAATAAAAATGTAGTTCCGAAAGGGCTAAGGGTATGAAAATACCCTAACAATGTACAAATGGGCTCAGTCTTTCACAATGAACTGTTAGAAATTTTTAATAACTGTGGTCTTGATGTTTTAAGACTTATCATTAAAGAAAATGGTAGAAAACAAGAAGGTTTAAAGGGAGAAATTGATAAGTTAGATGGTTATATTAAAGAGGATCTCATTTTTGGGATCAAGGAAGAGAAGGAAAAATACTATAAAGTAAGAAGTGATATAGATGTGAAATGTAGTGATTTGATGAGTAGGAAAATGAATAAGTTAAAGAGGGACATGCTAGACTATGAAAATAAAGTGAGTTATCCAAAACCCCCATATATGAAACAGGATTTTTATGAATATAATGATAAAAAACAAAACAAAGAACATAAAATGATGAAAATGCATATAATTGGTACGAATATGATTACAATCAGGAATTCCCACCATTAGTAAGGGAAGAAAATTATGGTCATTGGCAGCCACATCGGTATGGAAATTTTCAGAAGAGGGGGGGGAGAAGGGGGAGGGGAAGGTATCAATAGGATACACCCCATACCCATACAATTCATACAATAATACTGGAGAAATAGAAGTAGATGGACATAAGAATTTTCTATATATAATTTTAGTAATATTGTATTGTCTAAGGGACATTTTCTTCTTCTCAGTAAGGGTTTGAAATTTATTCCTTATAAACAAGGAGATTTGGCTAAAACAATAATGGATATCAAACTCTTTTTAAGAAAAATAAATTTAGAAATGCTTTTTTCTAATAATAATGTGAAAATTAGTAGTAATAACCATCAAGGTTTGATACGTAAAACTATTTTTAATCCCCACTACATCCTCAAATAAGGAATTTTGAAAGAGTTTTGGAAAGAGAAGTTAGGAATGGGTACAAGAAAATTGGATATAATAATAATCTTAATAAAGAAGAGAATGAGATCATGAATGAGTTAAAACATAATATAGAAATTAGAATTATGAAACCTGATAAAGGTGGGGGGGGTAGTTATAATATATAATATTACTTATGAAGGAAAGATGAATGAAATTTTAAGGGATGAAATGAGATATGCTTGTGTTTCTATTAATGAAGTGAATTTAGCTTATCATAAAATAGATATCTCTCTTAGAGATATGTTGTATGAAGGTGTCATTGATAAAATATACAATTATTTGAATGTAATAAAGCCTAGGATGCCTATAATTTTGGCATACCTAAAATCCATAAAAATGTCGAGAACCCACCCCTAAGACCTATAGTTTCAGCCGATGGCTCCAAAACATACCCATTAGCTAAATTTGTGGATATTAAAGTGAAGCATATATGGGTCAATAATGAAGTTATTCTGAAAGATTCATGGGATCTATTAAGAGAAATCAAGCCTGAATTCTATATGGATAATTTAATTTTTGTTACTATTGATATTGTAGATTTATTTTCATGTATACCATATGACACAGGCATGACTATGTTTGAACAGATGTTATTTCAGGATAATAAATTGACACACAATGAAAAAGTGGCTTGTATAGGGTTTATGGAAATGGTCCTCAAAAATAATTTCTTAATTTTTAATGGTGAATATTTTCAACAAATTCAAGGTGTCTCCATGGGTGCGGCCTGCGCCATCCTTTGCAAATCTGGTATTGGCTAAATGGGAGGAGACATACATTATCAATTCTAAATATAAGATTTATTGGACTTTGTATAGAAGGTTCCTGGATAATATTGTAATTTTTTGGACAGGTGGTTATGAAATTTTTAAAGAATTTATGAATTATATAAGTAATACCACCAATTTCCTTAAATTTACATATAATACGTCAGAGGATGTTCTTCAATATCTAGATGTGGAAATTTTTAAGGTAGAAAAACATTTTGAATCTAAAATTTATAGGAAATCCACCTATTGCAACTCTTTTCTCCATTACAACAGTGCTCATCCCTACACTGTAAAAAGAACATAGTAAAGGGACAATTTGTGAGGGGATGCATGACCAGTCTAGATAGGGACTTTATTCAGGAATGTAATTTCCTAGAAGGAATGTTTTTAGAAAAAGGATACCCTAAGGCATTCATTAATATTATTAGAAGGGAGATAGAAATTGGTAGAAAGGACAAATATAAACCCATAAAAGGAGTAATAAATGACAACCAGGAAGTAAGACAGGGAGAGGGGGAGAATAAAGAAATCTATAATAATTATCAACAAGCGTTAGTATTGGAATATAATGGCATTAATCAAAAGGTTAGTGAGGTTTTCCGAAGGGAATGGGAAAGATTTAGTACTATTACTGACCTTGAAGAAGTAAATAAATCTAACCCGAAAGTAGTATACAAAAATTCATACTGTCTTAGGAATATATTAGAAAATAAAAGTAGTGGGATGAATCGTCCACATGAAGGTACAGTTCTCTTTGGGAACAGGAAGAAACAAGGAACGTATAAATGTGGAAGATGTAACCAATGTGAATACATTAGCAATAGTAGCGAAGTATATTTAGAAAGTAGAGGAAAATGGTTGAAAAGTAAATTATACTACAACTGTGACACTAAAGGTTTAATATATTTAGCAGTATGTCAAAAATGTAAATCATTCTATGTGGGGAAAACTGAAAGGACATTAAGAAGAAGAATATATGAACATATGTATGAGATTCAGAGAGCCAAAGATACTAATGCATTATATAAACATACTAGAGAATGTGAGGGTTTCAGATTTTTATTTTTGTATTAGAACATATCAAGAAAGATATAAGGGAGGCCTTTGGGAAGAACAAGTGGAGTATAGGGAGCTATGGTGGCAAATAACTTTGGAAGCAGCTAGGCCACCTGGGCTAAATGAACATGTTTCTATACTACCACTTTTAAAGTTAAGGGCTTCGAAATTGTGACACTTGCACTATCATTAATGGACACCAGATAGTGCTATACTCTTAAACTCATGAATAAGGAAATATGGTCTCATTGTTATCACTTCATGCACTTTATTTGTATATAAAACTTAGGAATTATGTATTTATCTATTTATTTATTTATTGAACTAAAGTTTTTAGAGTGCTATAATGTTTTTTAATTATTGAAACAAAAGTTACGTAGTACTGTTTTTTAATATTTATTAATATTTATGAGCCCATGATGTCATTTCATTAAGTATAACCACCTGATGGTTTGAAGGAGTTTTATTGGTTTATTTAAATTTATTAAGTTATATAAGGTGTAATTGGTTTTAATTCATTGTATCTGATGAAGTCCAAGTAGTATGGACGAAAACGCGAGTGGTTGGTGAATAGCGTTTATGCAGTTTGGAGTGTGCGAATAAAGCTGTGTTTTTAAACTATTGGAAACAAGTTTTTCATCTTCTTCCTAGCTTCAAGCACTTTTTTCTTTTATTGGTGATTTTGGTGCTTTCCCGTTTGTTTTGACAGTCACATTAATCCACTCTTTTGAGCGTGAGTGTTTTCTCCCTACTGGTATAGATTCCCTGCATCTCTCCTCTACCTTACCACAAGATCGTATCCACAGTGGTTGAAAGTGGACACGCAACAAATAGACTGCAGTGCATGTCACATCCCTAACTTAAGATTTTACTGTCTGTCTGTGTTATACAGTGTAGTGGTTTGCACACAAACTGGGATGCTCATAGCATCCCCCCCCCCACAGCCTAGTCCAAACTGATATTGTTAGTTTCTTTTTCCCTGTAGCAATACTAAATAATAGTTAAATCTTGTATTTATTGTAAACCTAAACTATTCTGGACACTACTGGGAATATTACCTGATTGTTTTCTTGACACTGACCTGCGGCATTGCACCTATACTGATAGTTTTTTTTCTGCTGCTTGGTCGCCTCATGGTACTGCCTGGTCCATTTGCCCTCACTGCACTCGGGCTCACTTTCCATAAAGCATCCCTGCATAGTACACTTATACAATACGCAGATGATTCAACCATAATCACATCTGCTAACAACAGCTCTGATCTTCTAAAGTTAATGTAACACTCATTCTCTGCCATCAAATCCTAGCTCACAGAGGCTCAACTGTTACTGAATCCCCCAAAAAAATGAAAACTGTTACTCTTCTCATCCAAACCCCTTCTAGACTTCAAAATTTTTTCAGAGAACAATACAGAACTTGAAATTGTAAAGAACGTTAAATTACTTGGCATCACTATTAATGACAAACCTACGTTTGAAGATCACATACTCAGCACAATCAAAAAGATCCATTTTAAACTTGGTAAGCTCTATAGGGACACATTCTACTTAGACAAAGCCACCAAGCTAACACTAACCAATAGTCTACTTCTCCCTTCTCTTCTGTATGGTAGCCCCATATTTATTAACCTACACACATCTCTTGTGAACAAATTACAGTCATGATACTATAAGATAGCTAAGTGTGTCCCTAATATGCCAACTTGCACACACCTCTTTCTGGCCATCAGATCTATAAACTAGCTTGATTTCCCCCATTAACTCAAATTTACTCAGCTTACACTTACCCACAGATTACTTTATACCCCTAAATACTGCCTGTCCCTTCAAACAATAATACATACTTACACCCCAAATCATAACCTTAGGCCTTCCAAAAAAAAAACTCCTAACTGTAATTAAATCCAACAAAAGAGCCAGACAATGTCTTTATTCCCATGCGGTTGCTAAACTATGGAATGCCCTTTCTCACTCTATCACTCAACTAAACTCTATAGTAACGTTCAAAAAAATCACTGAAAGAGCTATACCTTAATAACCAAGGCTGCTCCTGTACTAACATGAGTAAACCACTTTAAATTATCATTTGCTACTTTCCCTAACAATGTCCTTTTTTCCCTCTTACTATTTGATTCTTTTTCCTTTCTGAAAGTCTCCATTCCCCCTCTAGTTTCTATGTAATTTAACATTTACTATCCATAAAATATTTCATGTAATGTTTCATACATAAATTTCTTAGTCCAAAGTATACTGATTGAAAAGCTCTAACTCATGCATGACAGCCTTATGTCAATGTTTTCCTTAGTTGTGACTCTGTCACAATTAATAATGTCTGATTCCAAAATATAAGAATGTCAACAATTATTTGGAGCTTTCTATTTGTTATTTTTTCTTTTTTATTTCTAATACATTTTGTAATGTATAAACTGAAAGATAAAATTGTCTGTAGTTGTAGAACTTTTCTCCCCGGGCCTCAGCTGAAAATGGAACATTTTGGCCCAGTGGACTTTCCTGGTCAATCAATCAATCAATAAATCAATAAATACACTAGTGGTAATATTGATTGGAAATTGTTGTTTGTGATATGGAAAAAAGCCTGTGACAATGCTAGGCATTGTAAACTGATGGAAATCCTTTCACAGTATAGTTTCCATAAAAATAAAAATAAGAGTAATGTGATTTGTTTATTCATTGTCCTTCAATAGTGCCAATTATTTATGGTTACTTCAGTAATACAATTAATATTAATACAGGTGTTAAAGCAAGGAGGTCCAGTAAGTCTGGCCTTGTTTGCTTTGCTTATGAATACTGCCATTCTGAGTGCTAAAGCAAAGTTTTTAGGTGGAATAGTTACAATGAAGACTAACTGTACTTCCAACTTACATGGATTATGCTGACAACATGACTGTGGTTGCATGCGGGAGAGAATGGATTACTGAAACTATAATATGTACAGAAAGATCTTTACTAAAAAAAATTAAAATAAATAATAAATGTAAAGGGTTTGGAGATTAAACACAAATTGGGGACATTAATTTTTCCAGATCTGAATTCAGCACATCGAAAATAAAATTCAGAAAAAGAGATATTGTAGGCCAATGGAAACTTTTTTTAAATAACATTAGAAAATAACATTGGAAATATCACTAGCATTTGGAGATCATTCTCTGTCTTTTAAGAAAAAAGTTTAGTTGATTAATTCTAATATTTTAGGTACATTAGGATAACTGGATCCCTACAGCTTTTGAAAAAAATAAATGATATAGATTATTTTCTGTTTCATATGAGGATCAAAAATAAATCCTATTAAAAGAGGAATAGTATATTGTATAGAGTAGATGAAGGTTAAGCTTAATTAACAAGATAATAATCATTGCATTTTTTTTCAGATTTTATAGAAATGAATGTATGAGAGGGAATGCTGGATGGGTCATGTCATGTGGAGCAAATATAAAAAGAGAGTGGGATTTGGAAATATTAAAAAGAAACCATTTAGGAAATAAAATGAGACTATTATGACCTTGTTAAATGATGGCATATTAGATGGCATGGTATAGCAGATAATAGAAGAGTCTGGTATGGGAATAATGGTAAACTTTTATTATATCAAATTGTATGCTACAAAAGGAGGCATATAAAACTGCAGAGATAGAATGAAGAGTTTGTTATGTGTTGAAATATGATTTTTGGTGGACAGTTATACTGGAAAAATGACTGATTAAAGGCAAATTAAGTACAATAAGTCAAACTATTATCTGATGTATATGTTACAAGGAAAAAATATGAATTTTTTTTTAGAACGTGATAGAACTAAGATACTGTGGAATTTGCACATGAATTTAATAATGCTTTCTTTTCTAATTTAAATCTAAATATTATTTATGGCATGTTTCTACAAATGAACAAACACTGTGATGATTCCATGGATAAATTAGTTATCAGGGCATAATTGTTACTTTGGCATATGAGATGTCAAGAATTTTTATTTAAA
This sequence comes from Protopterus annectens, assembly GCF_019279795.1. Taxonomy (NCBI): domain Eukaryota; kingdom Metazoa; phylum Chordata; order Ceratodontiformes; family Protopteridae; genus Protopterus; species Protopterus annectens. Next base: position 250,902,793 of record NC_056730.1, on the reverse strand, counting down.
CAAATATGGTGTGGGCAAGCAGCAACTCATAAAACTGAGTAGTGGTTATGGGGTAAATGTTGGGTCTGTTAAATTTTTGCTTTTATTTTCTGATCCACTTTTTATTGCACATTTGTTTTATGGAAAACTTCTTTTAGAAAAAGAATATACTTATCATATTTTCTGATCTATAAATCAATAGAGTTAACCTATTCTTTGGAAGACTTTTTCTGAGGTGATCACAATGTGGCATCAGATCCCTATTACTGGCAATCACTGGATCTGATATGGAGGTTGTGAGTGGAGATAAGCTGGAAAAGGAGAAAATGGAAACTGTGATTCAAAAGAGAACAGATGCTTTTCAGGTGAATATCTTAGTATTAGGAGGTGGTTTGGGTGACTCATTTTTACAAAAAAAAAGTGGATATGAAGTAGAACCAGAAGAATTGAATGTAGTGTGGTAACAGGCAAAATATTTGGCAGAAAGTACAAAGGGAAATAAAGAATGTTACAAACAATGGTATGAATACAGAATCGGCATGCCTGGCAAGTGCAATGACTGGTTTTAAGAATATGCTCATGGCTGGGCAGCAGGAAGATGGAGCTGAGAGTGGTAAACATAGACAGAGAGAGAGTGAGAGAAACTGACAACAGTGTTTCTTGAGAAAAATTGAATGCAACAGCAGTATCAGGTTTCAATGAAAGATTGCAGAAAACAACTATATGCAAATGTAGAGCAGACAGACTGGAGCTGTTCAGTGCTGGAACAAACAATCTGTGATGAGGGTGAAAACAAAGTACGAACAGAAAATAAACAGCTACTGTGTTTTAGGCAATGTTGTTGCACCCTTATATTCAGTTTGTCTGATATTAGGTCATCAGTACATACAGGGACTGAAACTTTCTGTAAAATAAATTTTGAGACATTTGCATTAGGAGAAAAAATATGTTAATGAATGTAAAAGAAAAAGTAATATATCCCCTTGGAAGGAGTATGTCTATCAACATTTAAATATATAGTTAAATAGAAATCCAGTGTTACAGTTTAGAATGACTGAGATAGAAGTAAATTAATATTTTTTTTTCTTTCTAAGCTCCTGGCAAGATGTGTATGATAGTAAAATGCTGTGAATGACAGAATAGTATGAACTGGGTATGGGAAGTTTATATAACTTTAAAAACATAAAATAAGTTGCAGCATGTGCCTTATATAATAGTAAAAGGAAAAAGGTAGAACATTAAATACTGGGGCAGCCAAAAGTGTGTGTATGTTTTTCCCCAGTGGGGATGGATTACATTTAATTCAGGATTGTACTAAAAGAAGATGTGGGCAGTGTGGAGAGTTTTGACATTACAGAAACAAACTGTAAACACATGCCATATGAAATGTGGAAGTGAGCAGCATTTTGGTGTGATTTTCCACTAATTAATGAAGGAAGTAAAGGTAAAAAATGAGGGGGATAGCAAGTTTTTGTGCCAGAAAGAGTGGAAGATAATGATGAAAGGATGGGATGGGGTGGGGTGGTGAGAACCTATAAAATAAAATACAGAAACAAGATGCACTTGATGAAGCCCAGAAACTAATAAATGAAAGGGAAAGACATACAGAGATAGAAAACAGGTTTGGGATATTAGAAACAGAGAAAGAAGATGAGGGAGATGTGAGGTTTTGAGTCATAAAAAAGGAGGAGGTTTCAACTAGGGGAAGGGTAAAAAGGAGAAAAAGGAGGCTGAAAGATGAAATGAAAATACAATTTAAAAAAAGAGAAGAATGTTAATGTAAGCACACAATCACTAAATGTCAATAGCATAGGTCTCTATGTGCAATAATAGGAGAAAATTAAAATATAAAGGAAGGAGAAGGGTTAAAAAAACTGATAGAAAAACTTGTAGGAATGAAAAGTCTTAAAATGAAAAAGTGTAATTGTGGAAATATCATGTGACAATGAAGCCATTTTATAGCAGTTTGACAAAGTGGTGGATGATGCATAAAGAAATAATTTAAATATATACTTAAAATCAGGGCCAGAAGAATGAAAGAAGGAAAATGCATACAATAAGGAAATGGAAATATGTGAAAGGATAGTGGACAATGGGGAAGGGGAGAGTCTTGAAAAAGAAAAAAGAAATGATATAACTATAAGAAAGAAAAAATGGAATGAATGATGTTTAGAGAAAAGTGTTATTTCAAAGGGAGAAAAAAAATGAGTTTTCTCATTTTTAGGTAAGACATTCAGATCTAAAGAGAGAAAATGAATATAATAAAAATGAAAAGGGCCTCTAAAATATAAAGAAGAGGAAACTGCAGATATAGTTGAAAAGGCTACGTATAGAAGATGTGTTAGAAAAAGCATGTAGTCATATGTATAGAAAGTAAAGAAGATGAAAAAGGAGGTAGTGAAAAAAATGGAAAAAAGGAATCAGGAGGAAAGAGTTAGATAATATGATGAAGCAAAGTAAAGAAAAATCTGGACCGGGTACAGATAGATTAGGCTATAGTTTTTACAAAGAAATGTCAAATAATGAAAGGATGTTTTCCTGGAAATTTTGAATGAAGAAGAGTTTTATAAGGTAGTTATACAATTTATATAGGGGAAGGGAAGAAGTAAAAAATGGACATCAATTACTTTGGAAAATACTAGATATAAAATATTCATTTATTTTTATTTTTTTATTTTTTATTTTTATTTTTACATTTGTTGACCGGGCTAGTCTAACTGGATATATGTCCATTTTCAGTAGAGGCCCAGGGAGAAAAGCTCCAGGGAAAAACATACAATTAATAGAGAATAGCATAAAAACATTTTTATACAGCAATATTTATACAAACAATTAATAGAGAATAGTATAAAAGCAGTTTTATACAGCAATAGTTATACGATTAAGCAGTTTTATACTGCAATAAATTTAGCCTAAACATGTAAGCTAAATAAATTGTAAAAGAATATAAAAAAATAGTAGTATGTAATTTTTTTTTTTTTTTTTTTATTTTAGCTACTCCTACTGGAAGCAAGTCTTAGAAGGGTGTACTAGTAACACTTATTTCTATGTAAGAGAAAAGGATATAGAAGTAATCTAAGAAGGTTGAAATAGGAGAAAGGTAAAAGATTAGAGTCAAGAGAATGTTAGTCAGGGTTAGAGCATGGGCATAACCAGTGATTATTGAAATATAGCTTTAGATTTCTTTTAAAAAGTGGGAGAGAGTGCAGAGATGTAAGGTCGGGTGGTAATTGATTCCATACTTTTCCGACAGAGTTATCGAACAAGGAATCACCTGCTAAGTTTTTAGATTTAGTAATATGCATAAGCATTTTGTTAGAGGAGCGTAAATTTTTGAGATTGCTGTATGGTATAATGAAGCCAGAGAGTGTGGGAGTATTATGGGGTTGATAAAGGGCCGTGTATGTTATTGTAAGTTGCAGAAATTGTATCTGATTAAGAAATTCTAACCAGCCTAGTTGTTTCAGATTAAGACAGCGATGAGTTCTAAAAGGGGAGCTTGTAGCAAACCTGGCAATGTTATTATAGGATATAGCTAGTTTGTGAAGGTTCTTTTTAGAGAGGTTGGTGTAAATAGGAGAGGCATAAAGAAGAGTTGAGAGTAAATGAGTTCTAGCTATAGTGGACCTGGCCAGTGGTGTAAGAAAAGGTTTAATTATGTAGAGGGATCCTAATTTATGGTTAACTGATTTTACTGTGGCATTAATGTGGGTATCAAAGTTGAGATTTTTGTCAATTGTGATTCCTAAGAGTTTAGTGGTTAGATCAGGAGAAATAAGGGTGCCATTATTTGATGTGATACTGAAGTGTACAGGGATAGTCCTTCAGGTTGGTGTAAAGAGTAAAAGTTTGTTTTTTGGGGGGTTTAGTAGGAGGAAGCAGTCAGAGAACCAGTTCTCTACTACATTAAAAGCTTTTTGTGTATGAGCCTGAAGTTCAGCTTGAGAGGTGGCTGCACAGACTATAGTAGAGCCGTCTGCATATTGAATACATGTGGAGAGAGGGATGGCTAAGTGGAGGTCATTGATGTTGATGGAAAACAAGAGAGGGCCTAAAATGGATCCTTGTGGAACACCTAATGTAATAGGCAGATGGTTTGATAGTGTATTTTGCCAGACTACAGCCTGTTGTCTGTTATCTAGATAGGATGTGAACCAGTTCATTGAAAGTGGATTCAGTGAGTAGGACTTTAGGATGTGAAGAAGGATTTGGTGATTAACCATGTCAAAAGCTTTTGATAAATCAACAAAGACTGCTGAGGAGAGGATATTTTTGTTGCGGTTCTCATTGATACAGTTAGTGAAGGAAAGCAAGGCAGAAGAGGTACTATGGAAAGGTCTAAATCCATGTTGACAGTTTGCTAGTAGGTTGTGATGGAGAAGATGGTTCATTAGCTGTTTGTGGACACACTTTTCCATTATTTTTGCAAGTGGAGAGAGCAGTGCTATAGGACGATAGTTGGACATGTCGTTGGAGCTACCACATTTGTATAATGGAATAATACGAGAAATTTTCCAGATGGATGCGATAATACCTTTGTTTATGGTTCGATTTATCAATATGGAGATGGAATAAGCTAAGGCTTTAGATGCTATTTGCAGGAATTCAGCTGGGAGTTTATCAGCAGAGGGGGTTGTTGCTTTTAGCTTTTGGAGAAGGGATCAAATATATGATGTTGGTATTGGTTCTAACTTGAATACTGGGGGTGACTTGGAGGTTGGAGTTTGTAGTTTTGAGATATTGGGGGATAGTTGGCTAGCCAGAGTTTGGATAGTTTTGGTAAAGAAAAAGTTAAGGCATTTGCTGTTTCAGTTGAGTTTTCAGGATTAGCGCCTGAGGGGATGGGGTAATAGTTGCACCTGGATAAAGAATTTTATTAATAGTAGACCAAAACCTCTGAGGTTCCTTGAGGGAGGATTGTTGTAGGTGGAGATAGTAGTTTTTTTAACTAGTAGGATGGCTTTTTTGTGTTATTTCTTTGCTGTCTGAAGGTTAGATGATCTGTAGAGTTCTTAGTAGCTCGCCATTTAGCCCAGGATTTGTTTCTATGAATGATTAGTTGCCTGGTATTGATTGAGAGCCAAGGAGCAGGTTTAGTTTTATTTCTTGTACAGCGTATTGGGGCATGATGATCAAGGATTGTTAGAAATGTTGAGCTGAAGTATTCAGCTGCTTTGTTAATTGGGAGGGATTTTAATGGTGACCAATTACATTGCTTAAGTTCTATTTCGAAAAGCTCAGGGATAAAATGCTTTTTGGAGTGAACTATTCTGATAGTGTTAGGGAAGGTTGGGTTGGTTTTATGTCTGATTATGTATGTTAGCAGGTGGTCACTAAGATCATCTTGGAGTGTTCCTGTTATGTATGTGTAGTGAGGACTATTAGTCAGAATCCAATCCAAGATGCTTTCTTTATTATTCAGTTTGTTAATTCTGGTGGGGGATTTAATAGCTTGTGAGAAGCCATAAAGGTTAATGTGGTTGGTAGGGTTTGTACTGCTACAAGAATTCCAATCAGTGTTAAAGTCTCCTAGGACTATGGTTTCTTGTGGGAGCTGAGAAGAAAGCCCGTTGAGTATGTGTTCTAGAGTAGCAATGTTATTGCCTGGGGGAAGATAGACGCAGATGATGTTTATGGCTTTATGTCTGTTAAGCTGGAATTTTGAGATAACTATTTCAGCGCTAGAGTCTAAAGATAGGTTAAGATTTAGAGTACTAAGTTGTATGTGTGCTTTATAGAGAATTGCTACTCCTCCTCCTTTTTTGGATGTGCGATCTAAACGAATAATACTATAGCCTGGAGGAGTTATTTCATTGTCTTTTATTGAAGGTTTTAGCCAAGTTTCCGATAGGCAAAGGATATCAAATTGGTGGACATCAAGAAGGGCATGAACATGAGGGATTTTATTGCACGTGCTTCGTATGTTAAGATGAGCAATGGATAGTGAATTGGGTGGTTTGATTAGAGGTAAAGTGGGAATTGTGGCTTGGGGACTATTTGCAGTGGCAGGGATAGGTGTAGGCCCAGGATTTATGAAGAGTATTAAAAAAATGATGGATTTCTTGAAATAGAAACTTGAAGAAGGTATGTATATGTGAAAGGAAAAGAGTAAATAAAATGCTTAATATGGTTAAAACAGTGGTTGAGTGTATAGATAAGGTGGAAGGAGAAGAGGAAGGAAAGGTAGTATGTGATATGGCTAAGGCATTTAATAATATTGATCATGCGGAAATGTTGAACATTTAAAAGAAAATGAGGTTAGACAAAAATAAAAAAGATATAAAAGTCAATATATTAAAATTAATGTATGCCTGTGATGGTGAATGTATAAGCAGGAAAAAATAAGACAGGGAAGAGAGGTAAAGCCGGGATGTTCAATGTAGTTGTCTGTGAGAAAATGAATGCAGTTAAGTAAACATGTTGATCACAATTAGAGGATGGTATCTGAAAAATTAAGTAATGGATAAAGTTGCCATTAATGTTAACCAATGGAGATGATGGTTTTAGTAGCCATAAACAAACACTGGATGAAAGAGATAATTTACTGAATAGAGCAAATTTTGAGTGTAGTGGGATTGCAGTTAAACAGATCAAAAACTAAGAGGTTTTCTGATGTGGTAAGCATGGTAGGTATTGATTTTACCAGAAGTGAAAATGATGTTTGAAGGGAATGAATAGTAATTATAACAACAGGGAGAAGTTCTAACATAATAAAAATATTGTCAGATTAGTGAAGAGTATTCCAGCTGTCCATAAGAAAAAAAGTTTATATGGTAAATAATTATATTTTAGGAAAGCTAACATATTTAGGTTGTGTTTATATATATCCAAGCTATATGCAAACTGAATTGTTGTGTCCTTCTCTTTCTCTCTCTCCCTCTCTCTCTGTCTTTTTTTTTTATTTGGGGAAAAAGTTTGAATCCAATAAAAAGAGTGATAGTTTATAAATTAAAAGAGAAGGTAATCATGACATTAATAAATCCATTTTTTTAATTTTTTTTAAGCATCAATAACTTTCTTTTCAATGTCAAAAAGTGTCTGAAAAAAGACAACACTTGGAGATTTGTTATTTGAAAAACAGGAAGGTATGTGGATACATGGGGGTAAGAAAAGAGAGACAAAAGTTCTGGAAGAGAATTAATATGAAAGGAAAATAAAAACATGGAAAACGGATATTAATGAAGTAGAAAATGGAAAGGAGAGAATGGTATAGAAAATAAAGAAAGTGAACTATTATATTGATACTGACGTCTTTCAGGATTTTCCGGTTAGGGGTCGGCACAGCAGAACACCTGTCCTAATGATTCGCAGTGGATTTTTTACAGTGCTGAGTTGCCAACCCAATCTTCAACGAAGGCACACCCATTCATGCACATACCTACCTGCATGTCTTTAAATGTCACTCAACCGCGGGGAGGACATGCAGACTCTACACAGAAGCCACTCCAGGTAAGAACTGAACCAGAGAACCTATTGCTGTGAGGTGACAATGCTAACCACTGCACCACCATGGCCTGAACTATTATATTGGTCATCAGGGAAAATGGGGCTAAATACAAGAAAGCAATGAGGAAAAGGCTGGAAAGATCTGAATCTATGTTCTTAGCAAGGGTGAATTTGTTTGGGATGTAAAAAAGTATCTGAAAAAAGACAACACTAGAAGATATGTTATTTGAAAAATATGAAGGTTTGTGGCTGGGGGCGTAAGTAAAGGAAAACAGAGACAAAAGGTTTGGAAGACTAGTAATGTAAAAGGAAAACAAAGACATGGAATATATAAATGAAGTATAAATGGAAAGGAACAAATGGTAAAGAAAATAATGAAAGCGAACTATTATATTGATCCTCATGGAAAATGGGGGTGGTGAATACAAGAAAACAATAAGGAAAAGGCTGGAAAGATCTGAATCTATTTTTTTTAATCCAGTGATTTATTGTGGCATTTACTTTTGGCAATCTGGAAGCGAAAAGTAACATAAATATAAAATGGCAGAAGAAAGAATGTGTAATAGCTATAATAAATAAATAATGAAACAATATCACAACATTTTTTGATTGCAAGACATCTGAAGGTGCTAGGACATTATTCAAAAATATTTATAACTGAAAATTATTTAAAACATCAGCATGGACATGGCGCTGCATGGAAAATAAAAGATCAGGGGTGAGAAAGAAATGGAAAAATATGTTAAAATTGTATTCATTGTTATTTGGTATTTACAGAAATGAAGATGCACAAATTATTGTGTAGCATAAGAAAACATAAAATGGAAGTAATATGAGATACAAAGAAATGTATGTTGTGGAAAGGCTAGAGGGATTAAATGGTTGTTATATATAGTTAGGACAATGAACATGTAAAGTGTGTTATTAAGCTGTATAAAGTCATTTAACTTCCCATTAGGATTTACAAACAATGGTTCCATGCACAAGTTTCCAAAACTAGATCTTACTTTACTCTTAGGTTATATAACAGACATAATTTTTTTTCACAGTATTTATAGACTAGAATGGTTTCCATTTATCCATTGCTATACTCTAAGTAAAATGCAATAATCTGTAGCTGTCTTAGATTACATTTCCATTTTTAAATGCTTTCCCATTCTAAGTCAACATGGTCCATACATATTCTGACAGCTTGGCAGTTATATATTTGCCTTTGTGTAGCAATTCACTTTCCTTTTCATGTATCCCTTCTCTTGGCTCAAAGGATAGATAGTAAGTCACCAGAGAATACACTGGTGGGGCAGAGGCTGTTATTTTGTCATCATTTATTCCAAGCTTATGCTCAGTGGAGGCAGGTTACCAAAAATATCGTTCTTTGTTCTTTAAGTACATTTAATTGGATCTCTGACCAGGCTAAAATTTCTGCCCAGTAAATAGTAATGGTGTATTGACATTGCCTACTTAATATCTCAACATACCTCTTCCATAACAGCATACCTTGTACCTTGCAGCTTCCTACTTAAGTAGCAAATTATTCCATAGACTTCATGGGATGACACAACCTCTATCCCTAAATTCAATGCACATTCTGCATGCCAGAATTTGTCAGAGATTAGGAATGCATTGCTTGGCTTAAATGGGCCCTTGTGGTCATTAGCCTAGTAAACTATCTATAATAATGTTCTTAATGTAGTTGGGGTAATCAATAGAGGCTGCATATGCAACATATTTTTCAGATTCATATATTCCCTTTCACAGCATCTGCCCGCTTAATTTTTTTGAGAGCCTATTGAAGAATGAATTTTCTATAATTGCTCTGACCCTAAAAATGCTTGTTTGCACCCTTTTACAGATAATACACAATGGAATTTCCTAAATACATAGCTTTATCCGAGTTAGGTTAGGAGCCGGTCAGGTAAGTGTGCGAGTGTGATTGTGTTTGGGTGTGGGGGGGGCGGTTAGGGTTGAGGGAGGGTAGGGGTCAGGCGGTAGTGAGTGTGTGGAGGTGATGTTTGTTGGGTTTGTGTTAGGGATAAGTGTTTTGTGTGGGTCGGGGCGGTTGTCAGGTAAGTGTGCGGTGTGTTTGTATGTTTGTTAGGGAGTGGTTTGTAGTTAGTTTGTAGTATGTGGTGTAGTGGGTGGTTTTCGTGGTTTTTGTACCGTTTTGGTATGTGGTGTGTGTGGGCATTTTTTTTTGTTTGTTGTGCGTAGTGAGTGATTGTGGTGTCGGTGTGTGTGATTTATTCGGTTTTGTGTTGTGTTATGTGATGTTTTTTATCGGGCATGTGGGATTCGTGTTTTTTTACTGTTGTGATGGTGTGGTGTCCTTTATCCATACTAATATCGCATTTGGGAGAGTTAGTCCTCAAGTTTGCTGTCCAGAATTGCCTGTACTCTTGGTGTGTGGAACTTGTAGTCTTCAAAGTAGATTGCATCATATAACTTAGCTGCATCAGATTAGGAATTTTCTTTTTTAATTGTATCCATCATTTTTTGAAATATGGCTGGAGCCCAATTAACATAAAATGCAGCACTTTATAAAAAATGGGCAATACGGACCACAGACAGTTGCTTTTTTTTTAGCCTGCACTGTTACTGGGATCTAGCATTAAAATTCTTTTGAATGTAATAAGGAAAGGTAATGAGCCAGCTGTAATGCCTATATTACTTCATCTACCATAGAAACCGGATGTAATTATTGATTTATTTTAGTCTAATTGTTTTATTCATTTATTTTTTCTGAATGGCCATTTCCACAGCACAGTGCTGTACTTAGCAATGCTAACAGGTTGCTTAGAGGTATATGTGAAGGTATACATAGCTGAATAGGAAGAGTAATGGCTCTGAGTGTTGCATGTCATTGGTTCGTGTCCCCAGTAGTTATACCTTTTACATTTATTGCTGTGGAAATGTGTGAGCTGACCTAAAGGATGCTTTAATGTAAAAACAAATTTGCTACATTTGAAAAAGCTGTGCAGTGGTAAGCACTGCTTAAACATGGTTAATGGTTACTCTTGTTTGTCGGTTGCTAAGCTTCGCTAAAACACAGTTGTGCTAAGCTGATTTGCATGATACTAAGCAAAGCAGTGCATTTTTGAATGTTGTAGTATGACGTGTAAGGGCAAAAGGTGGGAAATCTGCAGTATTTGTTGGAGTCATATTAACCTGTCATTATGCCTAGCAGTCTTGGTGAGGGAGTACACTTTCGGATACAGAGGTGAGGTGTGCAAAAGTTCAGAGTGTTTTTTGGATTCCTGGTCCAAAACTATGAACCCAGGCTGTTGCAGGGTGATTACCAGGGCTCAGAATGTAAAGCTGAAGCCCTGGATCAGTTGGCCAGAGTTCTTACCAGTGCTACTGGTATCTCCCACACTGGTGAGCAGTGTCGTCACCACTATGACAACCTGAAGCGAAGGAAGAGGAGAACCTTGGACATCGTATTCCAAGAGGTTAGAGATGGGCATGCCCCACAGATATGTAAGTATGTTTGTCACTACTTTACTAAAATACAAGCTGAATCTGTGCAAAACTGGTATGCATAATGGTGTCCTTCTCTTCCAACAGTTGGAGCTGAATGGGCTCGCAACATCCAGTCTCATGCTGGGCACCTGGCTGTGATGCGCTGAGGGTGAGGTAAGTACAGATATTTTCTGATAGCTGTAGTGCAATAAACAATAAATAATACCAGGAACAATAAGCAATAAAGTGTAAAGCAGGATTGTGGTTTGATAATTAATGTGTTGTAATAAGTGCAGTAGGGCTATATTCATTGCAAGTCTGTTCTCCGATTCTAAGATGCAATGACAATAAACTGTAAAGCAGGATTGTGGTTTCATAAGAATATATTGAAAAAAGTGCAGTAGGGCTATATTCATTGCAGGTCTGTTCTAATATTTCTAAAGTGAACTGTAAAACTGAAATAAATAAAGGATGCAAAAGTAATTGCCTGATAAATGTATTGCACAAACCATAGTACGGTTCAGGGCTGTCTTCAGGCCACTTTCAGTCAAATAATGTTCTGTATTCTTCCTGCTCCAAGAACAAAGTATGTGGGTAAGTAGCCCACATTCTGGGCCGATATCATGTGTATACGTCACAGATTTATGTATGTATGTATGTATGTATGTATGTATGTATGTATGTATGTATTTATTTATTTATTTATTGCATTTGTTTACCAAGAAAGTCCACTGGGACTGAAAAGAGCCCATTTTCAGTGGAGGCCCAGGGAGAAAAGCTCCACATGTAATTACATACAAATAAAATGTTACACAATTAATACAGTATATATAAGACAATAGTAGCATAATAAGTAAAGAATGCCAAGATAGAGGGCCGGATTCCCGAAGGCTTGCATGGAGTCTAAGAGTAGAGTAAGACTCCATGCAGCCAACATGTCTGCCGTCCCATCCAGGAACAGCCGGCAGGGGTGTGCAAGAGAGCTCCTAAAACGACTCTTGCACGGACAGTGTTGTTTATGCAAATTACCTCATTTGCTTCTGAAAGCTATGCAAATGAGGTAAATTTGCGATCCAGGAAACACTATTCTGTCCGAGTAAGAGTAGTATTATTTGCAGAAATGTACTCAGTTGGCAACTGAGTACCGTTCTGCAAATAGCAAAACAGAGCCATGACAGCTCCAAATAAAGGATGCATCCAGTTGAAGCATGCCAATAGTCAAATAAATGGCCATTGGCATTTTTATGTGTTGCAAAATAATAAAAATTTTTTTTTTCCCCACTCTCCGATGTTTAAGCATAGCACAGCGCCGTGCAAACGTGCAGCACACTAAAAATCAGAAAATCACAATTTAAAAGCCACAAATATGGATTTAGTTCAAAATATTCATCTGCCATGCAAGTGAATGGTAGGCTGAAGACAACATGGCTACTGAGTAGTGGTTGCTAAGGGGGAAGCATAGTCTGAGAGATGTAACCAAGCATTAGTAGGCACTCCTATGCAAATGAGGATAAGGATAGTGAATCTCAATTTTTCCTGCTATGTGAACCATGTCCCTAGAGTGTAAGAGTAGGATAAGGGGAGTAACAGAGTAGAAGATGGGTGACATCATGAGGGGGTATGTATCAAAAAGACTATAAGCTCATTGGAGCAGAGTGGCATGTGTTTGCTGTGAGTTACTCAGGACTAAAAGAGGTGTGTCTACAGTTGTCTAAACTGTAACCCAGAAACCAAAGGTGTATGCCATGGCTATCACCAAAGTTTCTTGCAAAGCTGCTTACACTGTGTGCACGCGTGTAAACCCGTCTAAGCCTATATGCACATGTGTACACCTGTGTAAGCCTGTGTAAGGCCATCTAAGCCTGTATACATGAATGTGCATCTGTCTAAGCCTGTGTAAGCTTGTGTAAGCCTGTGTGCGCTCATGTGCGCGTGTTTGCACTTGTTTGTGCGGCGCTGCCCCCTGTGGAAACAGAAAGGGAAAAGGAAGGAAAAGAAGTAGTAGGAAGTTAACCAAGGAGAACTAGCAGAGCTGCCAGGTGAAATCAATCAGAATCAGCCAATTACACAGGCAGTACAGTAGCCCAGCCCAGCACTTAAAACTCTGCAAACAACATTCCCCCATGTTTTTCTCAGAAACACTGCAACACTGCAGTCAACAAAGAGAAGTGAAAAGCTTAAACTGAGACATAAAAATGTTAGGGGCTACCATTGCTGTTATAAGGCAACATGCACAAGATGCTGAGGGTGGTGCCATTGTGAATGCTGCTGAGCAACCCACAGTGAGGAGACGGAGAAGAGTGTACAGACCCAGGGTAACCTACCAGGGGCTACATGAGCTGGAGATAGTGGAGAGCTATAGAGTGGACAGAGAGCTCCTGCAGCAAATTGTTGAGCTGTGCAGGCCACGCCTCACACACAGAACCAACAGAAAGGAATCCATCCCAGTGGAAACCAAGGTATGTGTTGACCTAAGAATACTAGCAACAGGTACCTTCCAGAGACCAACTGGTGATATGATGGGGATTTCACAGGCATCAACATCAAGGGTACTGCACCAGTTCCTGAATGCCATGTCAGCACATGTCGGTGATCATGTATATTTCCCCAATTCCCGTGAGGTATTGGCCAGCAATATGCATCTCTTCCAGCAAATAGCGGAATACCCTGAGATAGTGGGTGCAATTGACTGCACGCACATGCACATCAAAGCACCAGCTGGTGAGCGGGGTAGGGCCTACATCAACCGCAAGGGCTTCCACTCCAACTGCCACATCATGTGCGATGCCCAGGGCATAATACTGAATGTGTGTGCTGGCTGCCCTGGAAGCTACCATGATTTCCATATCTGGCATCTGTCACAGACATTTGCAAACTGGGACATCCCTGACGGCCACCTAGTGGGGGATGCTGGATAAGCACTGGAAGCCATGGCTGATGACACCCATCAGAAATGCACACACACCTGAACAAGAACTCCATAATGAGGCACACGCACAAACACGAAATGTAACCGAGCCTGTGTTTGGGATGCTCAAGTCATGGTTCCAGTGCCTGGACACATCTGGTGGAGCCTTGCAGTACTCACCAACTACATGTACCCAAATTGTCATGGTATGTGCCATGCTACACAATATGATCCTGTGAAACCAGCTGCAGCAGGAACAGCATGTGGCAGGGCCAAACAGCCTCCCACCATTGCCAAGGCCTGCACAGGCACAGCGTGACTTGGAGGAGGAACAACCTGAGCCTGTCCCAGTAGGCAGAAGGAGGCGTGCCCAGTATGCCTTGGCCTTGGCAAAGAGGCAATGCATAGCACATACACTGGCTCAGTAGGAACCCTGGAAATGATACCTCTCACTGACTCGCACATAAAATAAAAGGGATGCCTAACTTGACACTACCTGTTTCCAAACATGTATAGGCAGTGTAGTATGTGCATCCAACATAGGCAGCCCTGCAGCACCACCTGAGGCATGATTGCCATGTTTTAAGCAATACAAAGCAGTGCTAAGCAGCTTTCACCAGTGTCTAGTATATGTAAAGAAAATTGCTCGTGCAATGTTGGGCAAGGTCAGGGAAAGTTGAGCAAAGTCAGTTAAACATGCTCATATCTGCTTTACTGTTTCTTAAGCAGTCTGGTCTGGCCAGCATGAAAATAAAAAGCAGTGACAGGGCTTGAACCCAGGATACTGTGCATTATAGCCATAGTACTGAACCACTAAGCCATGATAGCATTACAGTGGCACAGACACAGCAGGACAATTGTACACTAATGCTAACACAAAGCAAAGCTGTGTCATGCCCCTAAAGAGGCAAATGGGTAACCTCACCCACACGCCTATGCAGACAGAGAACATCAGGCCAGGCGTTGTGATGTGGGTTGTGTAGGCTATGAATTCGCAAGCTAATATATGTGACAATGGATGCTAAGATCTGTAGTACAGTAGTATGCCTCAAGCCAGTGTGATAGGCAACAGTACAGATTGTAATGGTGTCCTGTACATAGCAGTGCAGGCACAGCAAATGTGTATAAGTGTCAGGTGAAACCCACATCCTATGTAAACCCACAGTAACAATCTGGTGTGCCCATGGGTAGAAATGTGTAACGAATAGCTGTCCCCCCTGTAAGTAGAAATGTTGATAAGTCCATGCAAAGTGTCTCATGGAAGCCCTGCAGGCACAGCATGATCCCTGTTGATCTATGACACAAAGGTGAGCCCTGCTGTAAAATACAATTTGATTTACCATACACATATAGTATAAATGTGTATACTGTGTGTGCTCACACACTCCATCAAATGTAGTGGATTTCATTCAGCATCACACTGAAAGGTCATACTGGGCATGCTCACACACTTCGGCTAAATACGGATGTGATAATAAGGGCTCTATGGACAAATGTGTATAGTCATCTCTACTTCCAGAAACACATTCACAACATGGTCTGAAAATCCTGCTATGTGTTCACACAAACTGCCAAGGTCTGTGCATGTAGGTCAAAGGAGGTTACCACTACTCAGCAGTCATCAGACCTGTCAGAGAGTACCACAACACACTTGCGATGAATCTGACTAGGCACGTTCAGCAACTAGAAAGACCAATGAAGTACCTTAACAAGAGCATTACTGGCCTCAAATAGTTGTCCCATGCAACAAGAATGAATGTAACCCAAGCTGTACTCTGTTGCATACTGTCTACGCGGGAGATCTCTGCCCAACAGACAGGACCATGTCATGGTTACACTCAGATCTGTTCTGAGTTACAGCTCAATGGCACTAAATGTACAGAGCCAACTGATATTGCCAACATCCTGGCAGATAGGATCAGTGTTAACTTTACCCCACCTTCCACCCATGAAAGAGCACATGTCTATAATGGAAGATTGCAAAGTTGCTGTCATCATGGCTGCACAGGTAAAAAACACTATCCAAAGCCAGTATCACAGCAGCCATGGGACTAGATAACTTCCCAAGCTGTGTAGTATCTACTTTCCTAAAGTAAACATTAACATGGAAGGTCTGTGGCTACTGAAGTTTCCAAAGGACTGCAAACTAGGAGCCATCATTGTAAACATTAAAGATGTGGACATCCTACAAAAGGGCCTCATTGAGACAGATCGCTGTTGTCCAAGCCATGGGCTGTAGCTCAATGCCAAAAGGTGCATTATCATCACCTTTGTTAAAATCTCTGTAGCCAAGAACTACAACATAGGTGGTAGTATACTTCACACTGTAAGTTTGACAAGAGACCCTGGGTCACAGGTGGACAGTGGATACAACTGTGATAAGCACATTCCCACAATAGTCAGGAAACCCTCTTATGTGGCACACCTCATCACAAAATGTGTCTCATGCAGAATAGAAGAGGACATTGTTCCCCTCTACTCACCATTCACTAGAACTATAAAAGTGTACGCCACTGTTGCTATGTACCTCACAAGACATCTACAACAACTGGAAAGCCAGCAGCAATACCTTACAAAGAGCATTAGTGGCTTAAATACATGCTATACACACACCATTGCAAAATGCTCCATCCATACTCCCTTGCATATCGCCTACTCAGAGGTGTTCTGCCTAACATACAAAGCTATGTCAAACATAGAGCTGCTGGATATGTTCCACATAAAAACACTCAGAATCACTCTGACCTTTGGACCCAAACCCACGAGTGAAATACAAAAGGAAGAGGTGTAGCCATTTACCTTATGGATATCCACACCTTTAGGTTACTGGCACAGCATGAGGCCTTGGAGACCATGCAAGTCCAACTAACATTGGGCAAAGCTGCCCATCAGATTGTAGCCTGCTACAGATCATGTACCTTGTCTCAGGAACATCACTCAGTATTCCAGAGAACAATGGCAAATATAAAGGTCCTATCAAACACCATTATATGAGGAGATTACAACTAAAACATTGAGTGGGTGAATTACTCGTATACAACGTCCTTTGCCCAATGTGTCCTACAGTTAAGAAACTCTAACACCCTTTACCAGCTGGTCAGCATGCCCACTAGAGGTAACAACATACTGGACATGATCATCACCAACATGGGGTACAAGTAATCCACAACAGAGATAAACCCCTCGCTGGGAATATCAGATCATTAAGTAATCACACTGGACATCCACATCCCACCCCCACACCCAGTCAATGAAACCACTGTGAAGGCATTTGCAGAAGCAAACTGCACACTTCCCAAGACCAAAGTGAAAAGTTACGAAGACCTCTTGCTATAGGATAATGGTATGCAATCTGCAGAAACATTTACAAGTGCATCCTATGAGCATCTACAGGGATGCATGGAATGAGACATCACAAATAAAACCAAGATGCGCTCCGCCAAAAATAGGACAACAAGCAGGTGCTTGTTGTCCATAAATAAGCTAGACAAGAGAAGGAGGAAACGAACACATGATAGATCCAACTTCACTAAAGGAAAGGCATCACTGATCATTATCAGGAAGAAACAATGATCGCTCATAAAATAACCCAAGGGTGGTTTCTAAAGACAAATAGCCAAGGAATGTAAGAATAACAACCACAAAGCCTTTGGTAGCTATACCAGACATGTAGGTGTCAACTTCCAAATATGCTGTCAGCTACTGAAAAAAGGAATGAAATACACCAAACCAACATTCATTTCCCACATCCAGGGGGACAAGTTCAGTATAACCTCCCCTCCATCACCCCCAAAAGGGCATGTGTCCATCACAGAAGGATGCAGAGTCCCAGACATCATGGACATGCAGGTAAAGACAGCCCTCACCAAAGCTAAGAACATACCATCAATGTGACTGTATGTTGTCCAAGGCTGCGTCTTACACTAGGCCCATAAGGAACTACACACTCATCTACATTCACTGTCTAGACTCAACCATACCACAGGCTATGTACCCAAAGAATGGCATACACTAACAATCATCCAGCTCTAAAAAGGATGTGCCAAAACAGAACCTGGAAACCATTGCCCAATATGTCTAATCAGCCAGGTCTACAGAGCTATTGAGCCAATTGTCATGGAACCCATACACTGAGACATTGGAGATCTCCAAACACTGGACTCTACACAACTTCACCTTGTTAAAGGCAGAGCCTGGCTCCCAAAACAATTTGACTTATTTAAAACAGTTACCATGAACATAGATGGAGGTGAAAGTAGTCCACACAGCCCACCTGGACCTCACTAAGGGCTTACTACACCATTCCCCACTCTGTTATCATGGACATGTGTACCAGCTTGAATATTAACAGCTATGTCACAGGATGGGTGGCCAAATGGCTCACAGATCAAACACACATGTTCATAGTTGCAGGTGCCATGTCCAACTCTAAGCCAGTCACAAATGGCATCACACAGGTCTTGGTCCTGGGGCCCCACCTGTTCAGTCGATACTGCTCAGAGGTACAGGGAAGCATGGCAGGTGTATGACTAAACAGGTTTGCAGATGAATGGTAACTGTGGTCCATAATCGACTGTACAGCTGACACAGACATCCTCCAGAAGTGTCTTACAGAGACAGATACCTGGTGTCAAAACAATGCCCTCAAGCTGAATGGCAAATAATGCATAGTCATCCCCTTTTGGTAAAACATAGGTGGTAATCCCGCATGTACTGAGAAAGTCATTATGGCCCTGGGGACACAGGTAGATAGTAAACTCACCTTTGATGATCACATGCCCAAAGTGTTTAGACATTCCTTCAGTGTAGCCCATCTAATGTCACCTAATGTAACCCACTTCGTATAGTCTGATTATGTCACCATCCTACAAATATACCTGTGGAAAGGATAATTCCCAGTAATGTGTATAGCGAATTGTGTTATTGCATACTCCTGTGCTATTGTGACGTAGTTAGGTAGAGGTTTGAATCCTGCACTGGACAACTGTGTTTGTGTGTGGTCTCCTTGGGAAGGAGCAACCTTTTAGGAGAGTAGTAATAGACCCCAAAAGCGGTAAACAAACCTTTGTCAATTCTGATGATGTCACCATCCTACAAATATACCTGTGGAAAAGAGATCTCCCAGTAATGTATACAGCATGCCTCTAGTATCATGAAGTAGTTAAATAGGGGTTTGAATCCTGCACTGGACAACTGTGTGCTTGCGTGTGGTCTTCCTTGGGAAGGAGCAACCTTTTAGGAGAGTAGTAAGAGACCTCAAAAGTGGTAAACTAACCTTTGTCAAGTCTGATGATGTCACCATCCTAGAAATATACCTGTGGAAAAAAGAACTCCCAGTAATGTGTAAAGTGTGTCGTGTTAATGCATATTCCTTTAGTATCATGAAGTAGTTAGGTAGGGGTTTGAATCCTGCACTGGACAACTGTTTGTGTGTTTCCTTGGGAAGGAGCCACATTTTAGGAGAGGAGTAGGAGACCTCAAAAGCGGTAAACTAACCTTTGTTAAGTCTGATGATGTAACCATCCTACAAATATACCTGTGGAAATGCAAACTCCTGGTAATGTGCATAGCACGTCATGTTAATGCGTACTCCTTTAGCATCATGAAGTAGTTAGGTAGGGGGTTGAACCCTGCACTTGGTGAGTGTGTGTGCTGAATGTGTGTGACACTGTTGGTCAATGTGTTGTGGGTTTTGCTTTTACCACTGTATGACATATCAGTATGCATTGCACATGTGAGCTAGCTGTGTGGCAAATACATATACATACATGTTACCTCAATGATTGCATGTGTGGGAACCCTGCTTTCTCCAAGAACACAGCTGTCATCCTTGCCAGACAGTGCTGCTGCTTCCCAGACCTTAAGTCACATCTGTATGCTTGTGACAAGCCCAGCCACTGCAGTGATCCCTGGCCTAGGTCATCTGTGTCACACAAAGTCATTATGGTTCCTATTGGAATGTGTGAGTGAGGGTCTATGGCTGAGGTATATGTCAGACCTGTTCAAACGCAGCAAAGTCTGTCAATGATGACTATTCCTAGCAGGTGTAGAACAACCTATGTGGATATGCATGCAGACCCATTATTGCTTATGTAATCCACCAAGGGATTCTAAAATACCTTTTGAAATGTGATTAACAAAGGAGAGATGAAATAACACTTGGTTGCATGTACACATTGGTACCTGTTCATCATGTTGGTGGCTACTACCTATGTGGTACTGTGGGGATAATATGTTCCGTAAAGGTGGATGACTATGCTTAGTTTGGCTTATAGCTTTACAGCATGGGTTTGACAGCAGGCATCTGTCTGTATGATACCCTTGTGGAGGATGTGTGTGTCATCTGGAGAATGCATTATAGGCCACAGTATGCATTACCAGACGTGGATGGACATATCCCTACTGTGATTGCTTGTACCTAAGAGAGCTATATGCCAAACAGGAGTGGTGTCAGTAATGGGTGCAGGTGAATACCAGTGGTTACTGGCATTGTATAGTACCTGAAGGATCCAAATATTGCTGTGTGTCCTACATCTGTGTGTCAGTTGTCAAGACATCATCTAACGATTGGTTATGGTCAGGCTGTTGAAGTGATGTATACTACCAGAATGCAAAACAATGACAGATAGTAACAGTATCACCCACAGCACAGTGTCAAACCATGTCATACACACATGTGTAGTCAGGTTCCGGAATGTGTGTAGTACAATGCATACTGGCGACCAGTAGAAACTATGGAGTGTTACTGTGTAATACAGAGCATGTCACCCTGGCCATGTGTCCACTATGCACGTACATGCAGACAGTGCACCTCCACCATGTTCACAACTGTACATCTGCAAATCTTTGCTACACATATCCCACACATACTGTCCACTCTCTAACACATACTGCCAATACTGCACACATCAGCCAAGTGGCATGTGGCCAGACAATACACAATTGGAACTAACACTGCTGTAAACGACACTACAATGACAATCATAGCTTTAATGCATCATGCCTGCTCACCTACATCTTCAAGCATATCATTACACTCTACTGCTGACAACGTGCTAACATTGCTATACTGCTATGTAGACACCCTGTGCATCAGCACCATGGTAGCCTGTTCCTGCATCGATGTTACAGATGACAGGAGGTGGCACAGGTTTCATCATATACACAGGGTGTGTTGTTGGTTTGCCAGAGGCCTACAGTGAGCCATCCAACTGACATGTATGTGTGTGTGTGTATGTGCGTGTGCGTGTGTGTGTGTGTGTGTGTGTGGGGGGGGGCAAGAATACTGGAATGGGCCAATGTGTGTGGGTATGTGTTAGCCCTAGGTGTCTGGGGTATGTGTGTGTGTCTGCATGCACACAGTTCCACCATGTGGCTGCCATATACAGGTATTCTGGGACAGCCACAGACTGTACCTGTGAGGCTTTACAGATCACCGTCTCTGGCCACAGATACGGTACCTGTTGCCTGGCAGGGGTGCTACTGACACTATCAGGTACTAAGCCAGACTGGGTACTATCCCCAGAGGTGGATGAATGTACACTGGACACAGGTCCCTGCTAGGACTGTCCAGAGCCATGTGCACATGGTTTTCTAGGATGTTCTATGGATAGTCCACCCCCAACATTGCTGGGGCTAGTACTGGCACTATGGGAGCGGCTGTGGCTTGAGGGACATCTGCGGCGACTGCCAGCTATTGATGTTGCTGGCATATGTCCACTTCGACGTCTCAACCATCCCGCACTTCCTGACACATGGACATGACATTATGGAGGACATCTAATGTCTCTCCCCAATGTCTATCAGTGACCTTGGTGTAATAATGGATGGCACCTGCTAGGTCACGGATACTGTCAATGACGGCAGTGTTATGTGCCCTCTGTACCCTTAGTCCCTGTCTGGTGTGCAATTCCATATGTGCCTGTGCCTCCATGACAGCCTGGAACATGCGTGACATTGTCAGACCTGTTGCATATCTGCCAGTGGCATGATGAGCAGCAGTGCTACTACGAGAACCCCTGGACATCTGCCTATGGGGTGCCCTTCCAGACATCTGGGTATGGCTGCTGTGGTGGGATGCATGTGCCATGGATACCACACTGTCCTGGCCAATGCCAACTGTATTCTGTCCCTTAGCTATGGGCATTGATGACGGATGTATTGGCAGTATGACTGTATGCATGGATGGGGTGGACAGCTGTGTACTGTCAATTGGTGGTCTAATGACAGATCCTGGCAAACACGCCTGTGCTTCAACACACCTATCTTCATTATCACTATGTGGCTCAGTGACATCAGTTTCACTGCTGCAGTGAACCAGCCCTAACACAGCACCTGTGGGAGGAAGACAGGAAACGCACTTTATGACCTATACATGATGTCGGCACACATGTACACATGCACACATGAACACATGCACACATGCACACATGAACACATGCACACATGAACACATGAACACATGCACACATGAACACATGCACACATGAACACATGCACACATGCACACAAATACACTCCTCACTACAGCAGATACCCACACACACCATCAGCAATCCAAAACATACTCAATAGTGGTTGAAGGTGGGTTACAGTATCACAAGGCAAACAGTCATATCACATGTGTCAGCATGCAGAAAATTTGTTACTCAAGACCATGCAGTGCGAGTGTAGACAGCCCTTGTTAATAACAGTATACATGGCTTTGATGCATGTGTGTTGTTGTTCAGTGATTGACCTCACCCTGGAACGCAATGTGTACATATACACAACATTGCTGTGCAAGTATTAAAACCACTGCAATGTCCTGTGCACCATCACTCACAGGTATACATACCATGGCTGGATGCATATCTGTGTGTCACATAGATATCCATTTCTGATTACTATGTCTGTGTCTGTAGCAGATAATTGTGGACACAGGTTTAGCACATGCATGCTATGTATACACACAAGATGAGTGGTGCATGTATACGTGATGGAATACCATTGCTCAACATGGCCATTGTACAGTGGTTATGGTGAGTGTAGGACATATTGTGGACATGCCAGTGCCAGCCATGACATGGCATGCTACAACATGACTGCAACATTAAACATCACACATACCCAATGTGTGTCATGTGACCTATACACTCAATAGCATTACAAGACATATATGTGTCACTTTGTACAAATGGTGATTGCTATGCATATTATGAATAGGTGCATATGTTTGCACACACACAACATTGAAGTGCATAGCAATGACTGCTATGTGTAGTACTGTGGTTACTGTAACTGGATGGGGTGTAGTACCATGAGCCATCATCATCATGCATCATGTGGTCACTCAAGGCTACTAATGTGTGCCAGACCGCCACCTAGAATGCTGTACCTGAACTGCAGTACCTTGGCTACATTCACAATTACACAGCCACTTGTTACATGGGTTTGTAAGGTGCCCAATAGGGAACATTGCCTAACATGAATGTGTTATGTGTTGAAGAGTTTTGCACAGCCCCATGATAGGCCTCTACCCCTCAGGTATATTATGTGTGCTGTGTGGGTGACATGTGGGATACAGAAGTGTGACCTTACAGTGGGTGTCTGGATATGCCATGTGTAGCATGTTAAGGTGTACTGAGTATGACAAAGTTGTGTATGTTGTGTACATGTGTATCAACTATGCCGATCCAATGTCCAGTACGGTGTTGCCACAATTGTGTGTGTTGCTCTGTGTATTGCATGTGATTGAGGCAGCTACTGACATTACTGAGATGTGCATAGTCTCACAGCAAACATGCACAGCATGCATTATGCGTAGGTGTGTTACGTGTACATGGCCTACACCTCACCTATGACATGCACATTTCATTAGCAATATTAAATTTATAACACACTCACCAGCATCGATTGGCTGCCTTGTTGTCACACCAGAGGGACCTACAAGAATATGAGACAGTTTGTCAGTGGCCACAACTGTGGCATTGCTACTGTGAGTTTGCTAAACTACAGTAGTACAACAGTCGACAGT